>NW_018745159.1:0-18110 GCF_001683475.1 Chenopodium quinoa | reverse complement strand
AATTCAATCAACTTTATACAATGTATTTGACTTTTATTTGATTTAATTAGCTTTGTTTGAATGTGTTTGACTCTCATTTGATTCAAATAGCATTGTTTGAATGTTTTTTACTTTCATTTGATTAAATTAACTTTATAGAATGCATTTCACATTCATTTGATTTAAATAACTTTTTTTGAATGTGTTTGACTTTCATTTAATTCAAATAGCTTTTTTGAATGTGTTTAACTTTTATTTGATTCAATTAGCTTTGTAGAATGTATTTGACTTTCATTTGATTTAAATAGCTTTGTTTGAATGTTTTAACTCTCAATTGATTCAAATAGCTTTGTTTGAATGTGTTTGACTTTCATTTGATTCAAATAGCTTTGTTTTAATGTGTTTAACTTTCATTTAATTCAATCAACTTTATACAATGTATTTGACTTTTATTTGATTTAATTAGCTTTGTTTGAATGTGTTTGACTCTCATTTGATTCAAATAGCATTGTTTGAATGTTTTTTACTTTCATTTGATTAAATTAACTTTATAGAATGCATTTCACATTCATTTGATTTAAATAACTTTTTTTGAATGTGTTTGACTTTCATTTATTTAAATCGCTTTGTTAAAACGTGTTTGACTTTCAGTGATTCAAATAGCTTTTTTTGAATGTGTTTGACTTTCATTTGATTCAATTAGCTTTGTAGAATGTATTTGACTTTTATTTGATTCAAATAGGGTTGTTTGAATGTGTTTGACTTTCATCTGATTCAATTATCTTTGTAGAATGTATTTGACTTTCATTTGATTCAAATAGCTTTGTTTGAATGTGTTTGACTTTCATTTGATTTAAATTGCTTTGTTTGAATGTGTTTCACTTTCATTTGATTCAATTAGCTTTATAGAATGTATTTGACTTTCATTTGATTCAAATAGCTTTGTTTGAATGTGTTTAACTCTCATTGATTCAAATAGCTTTGTTTGAATGTGTTTGACTTTCATTTGATTCAATTAGTTTTGTAGAATGCATTTGACTTTCATTTTATTCAAATAGCTTTGTTTGAATGTGTTTGACTTTCATTTGATTCAATTAGCATTGTAGAATGTATTTGATTTTCATTTGATTCAAATAGCTTTGTTTGAATGTGTTTGACTTTCATTTGATTCAATTAGCTTTGTAGAATGTATTTGACTTTCATTTGATACAAATAGCTTTGTTTGAATGTGTGACTTTCATTTGATTCAATAAGCTTTGTAGAATGTATTTTACTTTCATTTGATTCAAATAGCTTTGTTTGAATGTGTTTGACTTTCATTCGATTCAATTAGCTTTGTAGAGTAATTTGACTTGAATTTGATGCAAATAATTTGTTTGAAAGTGTTAGACTTTCATTTGATTTAAATTTTGTAGATTGCATTTCACTTTTTGAATGTGTTTGACTTTCATTTTTCAAATAGCTTTGTTTTAATGTGTTGACTTTCATTTGATTCAATTAGCTTTGTAGAATGTATTTCACTTTCATTTGATTCTTTGAATGTGTTTGACTTTCATTTGCTTGTTTGAATGTGTTTTGACTTTCATTTGATTCAATTAGCTTTGTAGAATGTATTTCACTTTCATTTGTTCAAATAGCTTTGTTGAATGTATTTGACTCATATTTGATTAAATAGCTTTGTTTGAATGTGTTTGACTTTCATTTGATTAAATTAGCTTTGTAGAATGCATTTCACTTTCGTTTGATTCTTTGTTTGAATGTGTTTGACTTTCATTTGATTTAAATTGCTTTGTTTGAATGTGTTTCACTTTCATTTGATTCAATTAGCTTTATAGAATGTATTTGACTTTCATTTGATTCAAATTTTCATTTGATTCAAATAGCTTTGTTTGAATGTTTTTTACTTTCATTTGATTCAATTAGCTTTGTAGAATGTATTTGACTTTCATTTGATACAAATAGCTTTGTTTGAATGTGTTTGACTTTCATTTGATTCAATTAGCATTGTAGAATGTATTTGATTTTCATTTGATTCAAATAGCTTTGTTTGAATGTGTTTGACTTTCATTTGATTCAATTAGCTTTGTAGAATGTATTTGACTTTCATTTGATTCAAATAGCTTTGTTTGAATGTGTTTGACTTTCATTTGATTCAATTAGCTTTGTAGAATGTATTTTACTTTCATTTGATTCAATAGCTTTGTTTGAATGTTTTGACTTTCATTTGATTCAATTAGCTTTGTAGAATTTTGACTTTAATTTGATGCAAATAAATTTTGTTTGAAATTGTTTGACTTTCATTTGATTAAATAGATTTGTAGATTGCATTTCACTTTCATTTCATTTAAATGCTTTGTTTAAACGTGTTTGACTTTCATGATTCAAATAGCTTTTTTTGAATGTGTTTGACTTTCATTTGATTCAATTAGCTTTGTAGAATGTATTTGACTTTTATTTGATTCAAATAGGGTTGTTTGAATGTGTTTGACTTTCATCTGATTCAATTATCTTTTGTAGAATGTATTTGACTTTCATTTGATTCAAATAGCTTTGTTTGAATGAGTTTGACTTTTATGTGATTCAATTAGCTTTGTAGAATGCATTTCACTTTCATTTGATTTAAATTGCTTTGTTTGAATGTGTTTGACTTTCATTTGATCAAATAGCTTTATTTGAATGTGTTTGACTTTCATTTGATTTAAATTGCTTTGTTTGAATGTGTTTTGACTTTCATTTGATTCAAATAGCTTTATTTGAATGTGTTTGACTTTTATTTGATTCAATTAGCTTTGTAAAATGCATTTCACTTTCATTTGATTTAAATAGCTTTATTTTAACGTGTTTGACTTTCATTTAATTCAAATAGCTTTGTTTGAATGTGTTTGACTTTCATTGATTCAATTAGCTTTGTATGTATTTCACTTTCATTTGATTCAATTAGCTTTGTTTTGACTTTCATTTGATTCAATTTTGTTTGACTCAATTGATTCAAATAGCTTTGTTTGAATGTGTTTGACTTTCATTTGATTCAATTAGTTTTGTAGAATGCATTTGTTGCTTTGATTGAATGTGTTTGATTTCATTTGATTTCAATTAGCTTGTAGAATGTATTTGATTTTCATTTGATTCAAATAGCTTTGTTTGAATGTGTTTGACTTTCATTGATTCAATTAGCTTTGTAAAATGTATTTCACTTTCATTTGATTTAAATTGCTTTGTTTGAATGTGTTTGACTTTCATATTATTCAATTAACTTTGTAGAATGTATTTGACTTTCATTTGATTCAAATAGCTTTGTTTGAATGTGTTTGACTTTCATTTGATTCAATCAGCTTTATAGAATGTATTTGACTTTCATTTGATTCAAATAGCTTTGTTTGAATGTGTTTGACTTTCGTTTGATTCAATAGCTTTGTAGAATGTATTTGACTTTCATTTGATTCAATAGCTTTGTTTGAATGTGTTTGACTTTTATTTGATTCAATTAGCTTTGTAGAATGTATTTGACTTTCATTTGATTTAAATAGCTTTGTTTGAATGTGTTTGATTCAAATAGCTTTGTTTGAATGTGTTTGACTTTCATTTGATTCAAATAGCTTTGTTTTAATGTGTTTAACTTTCATTTAATTCAATCACTTTTATACAATGTATTTGACTTTTATTTGATTTAATTAGCTTTGTTTGAATGTGTTTGACTCTCATTTGATTCAAATAGCATTGTTTGAATGTTTTTTACTTTCATTTGATTAAATTAACTTTATAGAATGCATTTCACTTTCATTTGATTTAAATAACTTTTTTTGAATGTGTTTGACTTTCATTTAATTCAAATAGCTTTGTTTGAATGTGTTTGACTTTCATTTGATTCAATTAGCTTTGTAGAATGTATTTGACTTTCATTTAATTCAAATAGCTTTGTGTGAATGTATTTGACTCATATTTGATTAAACTAGCTTTGTTTGAATGTGTTTGACTTTCATTTGATTAAATTAGCTTTGTAGAATGCATTTCACTTTCGTTTGATTTTAAATAACATTGTTTGAATGTGTTTGACTTTCATTTGATTTAAATTGCTTTGTTTGAATGTGTTTCACTTTCATTTGATTCAATTAGCTTTATAGAATGTATTTGACTTTCATTTGATTCAAATAGCTTTGTTTAAATGTGTTTAACTCTCAATTGATTCAAATAGCTTTGATTGAATGTGTTTGACTTTCATTTGATTCAATTAGCATTGTAGAATGTATTTGATTTTCATTTGATTCAAATAGCTTTGTTTGAATGTGTTTGACTTTCATTTGATTCAATTAGCTTTGTAGAATGTATTTGACTTTCATTTGATACAAATAGCTTTGTGTGAATGTATTTGACTCATATTTGATTAAACTAGCTTTGTTTGAATGTGTTTGACTTTCATTTGATTAAATTAGCTTTGTAGAATGCATTTCACTTTCGTTTGATTTTAAATAACTTTGTTTGAATGTGTTGACTTTCATTTGATTTAAATTGCTTTGTTTGAATGTGTTTCACTTTCATTTATTCAATTAGCTTAATAGAATGTATTTGACTTTCATTTGATTCAAATAGCTTTGTTTAAATGTGTTTAACTCTCAATTGATTCAAATAGCTTTGATTGAATGTGTTTGACTTTCATTTGATTCAATTAGCATTGTAGAATGTATTTGATTTTCATTTGATTCAAATAGCTTTGTTTGAATGTGTTTGACTTTCATTTGATTCAATTAGCTTTGTAGAATGTATTTGACTTTCATTTGATACAAATAGCTTTGTTGAATGTGTTTGACTTTCATTTGATTCAATTAGCTTTGTAGAATGTATTTGACTTTCATTTGATTCAAATAGCTTTGTTTGAATGTGTTTGACTTTCATGTGATTCAATTAGCTTTGTAAAATGTATTTCACTTTCATTTGATTTAAATTGCTTTGTTTGAATGTGTTTGACTTTCATATTATTCAATTAACTTTTGTAGAATGTATTTGACTTTCATTGATTCAAATAGCTTTGTTTGAATGTGTTTGACTTTCATTTGATTCAATCAGCTTATAGAATGTATTTGACTTTCATTTGATTCAAATAGCTTTGTTTGAATGTGTTTGACTTTCGTTTGATTCAATAGCTTTATAGAATGTATTTGACTTTCATTTTGATTCGAATAGCTTTGTTTGAATGTGTTTGACTTTTATTTGATTCAATTAGCTTTGTAGAATGTATTTGACTTTCATTTGATTTAAATAGCTTTGTTTTGAATGTGTTTAACTCTCAATTGATTCAAATAGCTTTGTTTGAATGTGTTTGACTTTCATTTGATTCAAATAGCTTTGTTTTAATGTGTTTAACTTTCATTTAAATTCAATCAACTTTATACAATGTATTTGACTTTTATTTGATTTAATTAGCTTTATTTGAATGTGTTTGACTCTCATTTGATTCAAATAGCATTGTTTGAATGTTTTTACTTTCATTTGATTAAATTAACTTTATAGAATGCATTTCACTTTCATTTGATTTAAATAACTTTTTTTTGAATGTGTTTGACTTTCCATTTAATTCAAATAGCTTTGTTTGAATGTGTTTGACTTTCATTTGATTCAATTAGCTTTGTAGAATGTATTTGACTTTCATTTAATTCAAATAGCTTTGTGTGAATGTATTTGACTCATATTTGATTAAACTAGCTTTGTTTGAATGTGTTTGACTTTCATTTGATTAAATTAGCTTTGTAGAATGCATTTCACTTTCGTTTGATTTTAAATAACTTTGTTTGAATGTGTTTGACTTTCATTTGAATTTAAATTGCTTTGTTTGAATGTGTTTCACTTTCATTTGATTCAATTAGCTTTTATAGAATGTATTTGACTTTCATTTGATTCAAATAGCTTTGTTTAAAATGTGTTTAACTCTCAATTGATTCAAATAGCTTTGTTTGAATGTGTTTGACTTTCATTTGATTCAATTAGTTTTGTAGAATGCATTTGACTTTCATTTTTATTCAAATAGCTTTGTTTGAATGTGTTTGACTTTTCAATTTGATTCAATTAGCATTGTAGAATGTATTTGATTTTCATTTTGATTCAAATAGCTTTGTTTGAATGTGTTTTGACTTTCATTTGATTCAATTAGCTTTGTAGAATGTATTTGACTTTCATTTGATACAAATAGCTTTGTTTGAATGAGTTTAACTTTCATTTGATTCAATTAGCTTTGTAGAATGTATTTTACTTTCATTTGATTCAAATAGCTTTGTTTGAATGTGTTTGACTTTCCATTTGATTCAATTAGCTTTGTAGAATGTATTTGACTTTCATTTTGATACAAAATAGCTTTGTTTGAATGTGTTTGACTTTCCATTTGATTCAATTAGCTTTGTAGAATGTATTTTACTTTCATTTGATTCAAATAGCTTTGTTTGAATGTGTTTGACTTTCATTCGATTCAATTAGCTTTGTAGAATAAATTTGACTTGAATTTGATGCAAATAAATTTGTTTGATAGTGTTTGACTTTCATTTGATTTAAATAGATTTGTAGATTGCATTTCACTTTCATTTCATTTAAATAGCTTTGTTTAAACGTGTTTGACTTTCAGTTGATTCAAATAGCTTTGTTTGAATGTGTTTGACTTTCATTTGATTCAATTAGCTTTGTAAAATGTATTTGACTTTCATTTGATTCAAATAGGGTTGTTTGAATGTGTTTGACTTTCATCTGATTCAATTATCTTTGTAGAATGTATTTGACTTTCATTTGATTCAAATAGCTTTGTTTGAATGAGTTTGACTTTTATGTGATTCAATTAGCTTTGTAGAATGCATTTCACTTTCATTTGATTTATATTGCTTTGTTTGAATGTGTTTGACTTTCATTTGATCAAATATCTTTATTTGAATGTGTTTTGACTTTCATTTGATTTAAATTGCTTTGTTTGAATGTGTTTGACTTTCATTTGATTCAAATAGCTTTATTTGAATGTGTTTGACTTTTATTTGATTCAATTAGCTTTGTAGAATGTATTAGACTTTCATTTGGTTCGAATAGCTTTGTTTGAATGTGTTTGACTTTCATTTGATCAAATATCTTTATTTGAATGTGTTTGACTTTCATTTGATTCAAATAGCTTTGTTTGAATGTGTTTGACTTTCATTTGATTCAATTAGCTTTGTAGAATGTATTAGACTTTCATTTGGTTCGAATAGCTTTGTTTGAATGTGTTTGACTATCATTCGATTCAATTAGCTTTTTTAGAATGTATTTGACTTTCATTTGATTCAAATAGCTTTGTTTGATTGTGTTTGACTTTCATTTGATTCAATTTGCTTTGTAGAATGTATTTGACTTTCATTTGATTCAAATAGCTTTGTTTGAATGTGTTTGACTTTCATTTGATTCAATCAGCTTTATAGAATGTATTTGCCTTTCTTTTGATTCAAATAGCTTTGTTTGAATGTGTTTGACTTTCGTTTGATTCAATAGCTTTGTAGAATGTATTTGACTTTCATTTGATTCGAATAGCTTTGTTTGAATGTGTTTGACTTTTATTTGATTCAATTAGCTTTGTAGAATGGATTTGACTTTCGTTTGATTTAAATAGCTTTGTTTGAATGTGTTTAACTCTCAATTGATTCAAATAGCTTTGTTTGAATGTGTTTGACTTTCATTTGATTCAAATAGCTTTGTTTTAATGTGTTTAACTTTCATTTAATTCAATAAACTTTTATACAATGTATTTGACTTTTATTTTGATTTAATTAGCTTTGTTTGAATGTGTTTGACTCTCATTTGATTCAAATAGCATTGTTTGAATGTTTTTTACTTTCATTTGATTAAATTAACTTTATAGAATGCATTTCACTTTCATTTGATTTAAATAACTTTTTTGAATGTGTTTGACTTTCATTTAATTCAAATAACTTTTTTTGAATGTGTTTGACTCATTTGATTCAATTAGCTTTGTAGAATGTATTTGACTTTCATTTAATTCAAATAGCTTTGTGTGAATGTATTTGACTCATATTTGATTAAACTAGCTTTGTTTGAATGTGTTTCACTTTCATTTGATTAAATTAGCTTTGTAGAATGCATTTCACTTTCGTTTGATTTTAAATAACTTTGTTTGAATGTGTTTGACTTTCATTTGATTTAAATTGCTTTGTTTGAATGTGTTTCACTTTCATTTGATTCAATTTAGCTTTATAGAATGTATTTGACTTTCATTTGATTCAAATAGCTTTGTTTGAATGTGTTTAACTCTCAATTGATTCAAATAGCTTTGTTTGAATGTGTTTGACTTTCATTTGATTCAATTAGTTTTGTAGAATGCATTTGACTTTCATTTTTTTCAAATAGCTTTGTTTGAATGTGTTTGACTTTCATTTGATTCAATTAGCATTGTAGAATGTATTTGATTTTCATTTGATTCAAATAGCTTTGTTTGATTGTGTTTTGACTTTCATTTGATTCAATTAGCTTTTGTTAGAATGTATTTGACTTTCATTTGATACAAATAGCTTTGTTTGAATGTGTTTGACTTTCATTTGATTCAATTAGCTTTGTAGAATGTATTTTACTTTCATTTGATTCAAATAGCTTTGTTTGAATGTGTTTTGACTTTCATTCGATTCAATTAGCTTTGTAGAATAAATTTGACTTGAATTTGATGCAAATAAATTTGTTTGAAATTGTTTGACTTTCATTTGATTTAAATAGATTTGTAGATTGCATTTCACTTTCATTTCATTTAAATAGCTTTGTTTAAACGTGTTTGACTTTCAGTTGATTCAAATAGCTTTGTTTGAATGTGTTTTTACTTTCATTTGATTCAATTAGCTTTGTAGAATGTATTTGACTTTCATTTGATTCAAATAGGGTTGTTTGAATGTGTTTGACTTTCATCTGATTCAATTATCTTTGTAGAATGTATTTGACTTTCATTTGATTCAAATAGCTTTGTTTGAATGAGTTTGACTTTTATGTGATTCAATTAGCTTTGTAGAATGCATTTCACTTTCATTTGATTTATATTGCTTTGTTTGAATGTGTTTGACTTTCATTTGATCAAATATCTTTATTTGAATGTGTTTGACTTTCATTTGATTTAAATTGCTTTGTTTGAATGTGTTTGACTTTCATTTGATTCAAATAGCTTTGTTTGAATGTGTTTGACTTTCATTTGATACAATTACCTTTGTAGAATGTATTTGACTTTCATTTGATTCAAATAGCTTTGTTTGAATGTGTTTGACTTTCATGTGATTCAATTAGCTTTGTAAAATGTATTTCACTTTCATTTGATTTAAATTGCTTTGTTTGAATGTGTTTGACTTTCATATTATTCAATTAGCTTTGTAGAATGTATTTGACTTTCATTTGATTCAAATAGCTTTGTTTGAATGTTTTTTTTACTTTCATTTGATTCAATTAGCTTTGTAGAATGTATTTGACTTTCATTTAATTCAAATAGCTTTGTTTGAATGTGTTTGACTTTCATTTGATGCAAATAGCTTTGTTTTAATGTGTTTAACTTTCATTTGATTCAATCAACTTTATACAATGTATTTGACTTTTATTTGATTTAATTAGCTTTGTTTGAATGTGTTTGACTCTCATTTGATTCAAATAGCATTGTTTGAATGTTTTTTACTTTCATTTGATTAAATTAACTTTATAGAATGCATTTCACTTTCATTTGATTTAAATAACTTTTTTGAATGTGTTTTGACTTTCATTTAATTCAAATAGCTTTGTTTGAATGTGTTTGACTTTCATTTGATTCAATTAGCTTTGTAGAATGTATTTGACTTTCATTTAATTCAAATAGCTTTGTGTGAATGTATTTGACTCATATTTGATTAAACTAGCTTTGTTTGAATGTGTTTGACTTTCATTTGATTAAATTAGCTTTGTAGAATGCATTTCACTTTCGTTTGATTTTAAATAACTTTGTTTGAATGTGTTTTGACTTTCATTTGATTTAAATTGCTTTGTTTGAATGTGTTTCACTTTCATTTGATTCAATTAGCTTTATAGAATGTATTTGACTTTCATTTGATTAAAATTAGCATTGTAGAATGTATTTGATTTTCATTTGATTCAAATAGCTTTGTTTGAATGTGTTTGACTTTCATTTGATTCAATTAGCTTTGTAGAATGTATTTGACTTTCATTTGATACAAATAGGGTTGTTTGAATGTGTTTGACTTTCATTTGATTCAATTAGCTTTGTAGAATGTATTTTACTTTCATTTGATTCAAATAGCTTTGTTTGAATGTGTTTGACTTTCATTTGATTCAATTAGCTTTGTAGAATAAATTTGACTTTAATTTGATGCAAATAAATTTGTTTGAAATTATTTGACTTTCATTTGATTTAAATAGATTTGTAGATTGCATTTCACTTTCATTTTATTTAAATAGCTTTGTTTAAACGTGTTTGACTTTCAGTTGATTCAAATAGCTTTGTTTGAATGTGTTTGACTTTCATTTGATTCAATTAGCTTTGTAGAATGTATTTGACTTTCATTTGATTCAAATAGGGTTGTTTGAATGTGTTTGACTTTCATCTGATTCAATTATCTTTGTAGAATGTATTTGACTTTCATTTGATTCAAATAGCTTTGTTTGAATGAGTTTGACTTTTATGTGATTCAATTAGCTTTGTAGAATGCATTTCACTTTCATTTGATTTAAATTGCTTTGTTTGAATGTGTTTGACTTTCATTTGATCAAATAGCTTTATTTGAATGTGTTTGACTTTTATTTGATTCAATTAGCTTTGTAGAATGCATTTCACTTTCATTTGATTTAAATAGCTTTATTTGAACGTGTTTGACTTTCATTTGATTCAAATAGCTTTGTTTGAATGTGTTTGACTTTCATTTGATTCAATTAGCTTTGTAGAATGTATTTGACTTTCATTTAATTCAAATAGCTTTGATTCAATGTGTTTGACTTTCATTTTATTCAATTAGCTTTGTAGAATGTATTTAACTTTTATTTGATTTAATTAGCTTTTTTGAATGTATTTGACTCTCATTTGATTCAAATAGCTTTATTTGAATGTGTTTGACTTTCTTTTGCTTCAATTAGCTTTGTAGAATGTATTTAACTTTCATTTGATTTAATTAGCTTTGTTTGAATGTATTTGACTCTCATTTGATTCAAATAGCTTTATTTAAATGTGTTTGACTTTCATTTGATTCAATTAGCTTTGTAGAATGTATTTGACTTTCATTTGATTCAAAAACCTTTGTTTGAATGTATTTGATTCATATTTGATTCAAATAACTTTGTCTGAATGTGTTTGACTTTCATTTGATTCAAATAGCTTTGTTTGAATGTGTTTGACTTTCATTTGATTCAATTAGCTTTGTAGAATGTATTAGACTTTCATTTGGTTCGAATAGCTTTGTTTGAATGTGTTTGACTATCATTCGATTCAATTAGCTTTTTAGAATGTATTTGACTTTCATTTGATTCAAATAGCTTTGTTTGATTGTGTTTGACTTTCATTTGATTCAATTTGCTTTGTAGAATGTATTTGACTTTCATTTGATTCAAATAGCTTTGTTTGAATGTGTTTGACTTTCATTTGATTCAATCAGCTTTATAGAATGTATTTGACTTTCTTTTGATTCAAATAGCTTTGTTTGAATGTGTTTGACTTTCGTTTGATTCAATAGCTTTGTAGAATGTATTTGACTTTCATTTGATTGGAATAGCTTTGTTTGAATGTGTTTGACTTTTATTTGATTCAATTAGCTTTGTAGAATGGATTTGACTTTCGTTTGATTTAAATAGCTTTGTTTGAATGTGTTTAACTCTCAATTGATTCAAATAGCTTTGTTAGAATGTGTTTGACTTTCATTTGATTCAAATAGCTTTGTTTTAATGTGTTTAACTTTCATTTAATTCAATCAACTTTATACAATGTATTTGACTTTTATTTGATTTAATTAGCTTTGTTTGAATGTGTTTGACTCTCATTTGATTCAAATAGCATTGTTTGAATGTTTTTTTACTTTCATTTGATTAAATTAACTTTATAGAATGCATTTCACTTTCATTTGATTTAAATAACTTTTTTGAATGTGTTTGACTTTCATTTAATTCAAATAACTTTTTTTGAATGTGTTTGACTTTCATTTGATTCAATTAGCTTTGTAGAATGTATTTGACTTTCATTTAATTCAAATAGCTTTGTGTGAATGTATTTGACTCATATTTGATTAAACTAGCTTTGTTTGAATGTGTTTTACTTTCATTTGATTTAATTAGCTTTGTAGAATGCATTTCACTTACGTTTGATTTTAAATAACTTTGTTTGAATGTGTTTGACTTTCATTTGATTTAAATTGCTTTGTTTGAATGTGTTTCACTTTCATTTGATTCAATTAGCTTTATAGAATGTATTTGACTTTCATTTGATTCAAATAGCTTTGTTTGAATGTGTTTAATTCTGAATTGATTCAAATAGCTTTGTTTGAATGTGTTTGACTTTCATTTGATTCAATTAGTTTTGTAGAATGCATTTGACTTTCATTTTATTCAAATAGCTTCGTTTGAATGTGTTTGACTTTCATTTGATTCAATTAGCATTGTAGAATGTATTTGATTTTCATTTGATTCAAATAGCTTTGTTTGATTGTGTTTGACTTTCATTTGATTCAATTAGCTTTGTAGAATGTATTTGACTTTCATTTGATTTAAATAGCTTTGTTTGAATGTGTTTAGCTCTCAATTGATTCAAATAGCTTTGTTTGAATGTGTTTGACTTTCATTTGATTCAAATAGCTTTGTTTTAACGTGTTTAACTTTCATTTAATTCAATCAACTTTATACAATGTATTTGACTTTTATTTGATTTAATTAGCTTTGTTTGAATGTGTTTGACTCTCATTTGATTCAAATAGCATTGTTTGAATGTTTTTTACTTTCATTTGATTAAATTAACTTTATAGAATGCATTTCACTTTCATTTGATTTAAATAACTTTTTTTGAGTGTGTTTGACTTTCATTTGATTCAATTAGCTTTGTAGAATGTATTTTACTTTCATTTGATTCAAATAGCTTTGTTTGAATGTGTTTGACTTTCATTCGATTCAATTAGCTTTGTAGAATAAATTTGACTTGAATTTGATGCAAATAAATTTGTTTGAAAGTGTTTGACTTTCATTTGATTTAAATAGATTTGTAGATTGCATTTCACTTTTATTTCATTTAAATAGCATTGTTTAAACGTGTTTGACTTTCAGTTGATTCAAATAGCTTTGTTTGAATGTGTTTGACTTTCATTTGATTCAATTAGCTTTGTAAAATGTATTTGACTTTCATTTGATTCAAATAGGGTTGTTTGAATGTGTTTGACTTTCATCTGATTCAATTATCTTTGTAGAATGTATTTGACTTTCATTTGATTCAAATAGCTTTGTTTGAATGAGTTTGACTTTTATGTGATTCAATTAGCTTTGTAGAATGCATTTCACTTTCATTTGATTTATATTGCTTTGTTTGAATATGTTTGACTTTCATTTGATCAAATATCTTTATTTGAATGTGTTTGACTTTCATTTGATTTAAATTGCTTTGTTTGAATGTGTTTGACTTTCATTTGATTCAAATAGCTTTATTTGAATGTGTTTGACTTTTATTTGATTCAATTAGCTTTGTAGAATGCATTTCACTTTCATTTGATTTAAATAGCTTTATTTGAACGTGTTTGACTTTCATTTGATTCAAATAGCTTTGTTTGAATGTGTTTGACTTTCATTTGATTCAATTAGCTTTGTAGAATGTATTTGACTTTCATTTGATTCAAATAGCTTTGTTTCAATGTATTTGATTTCATGTGATTCAATTAGCTTTGTAAAATGTATTTCACTTTTATTTGATTTAAATTGCTTTGTTTGAATGTGTTTGACTTTCATATTATTCAATTAGCTTTGTAGAACGTATTTGACTTTCATTTGATTCACATAGCTTTGTTTGAATGTGTTTGACTTTCATTAGATTCAATTAGCTTTGTAGAATGTATTTGACTTTCATTTGATTCAAATAGCTTTGTTTGAATGTGTTTGACTTTCATGTGATTCAATTAGCTTTGTAAAATTTATTTCACTTTCATTTGATTTAAATTGCTTTGTTTGAATGTGTTTGACTTTCATATTATTCAATTAGCTTTGTAGAATGTATTTGACTTTCATTTGATTCAAATAGCTTTGTTTGAATGTTTTTTTACTTTCATTTGATTCAATTAGCTTTGTAGAATGTATTTGACTTTCATTTAATTCAAATAGCTTTGTTTGAATGTGTTTGACTTTCATTTGATGCAAATAGCTTTGTTTTAATGTGTTTAACTTTCATTTGATTCAATCAACTTTATACAATGTATTTGACTTTTATTTGATTTAATTAGCTTTGTTTGAATGTGTTTGACTCTCAATTGATTCAAATAGCATTGTTTGAATGTTTTTTACTTTCATTTGATTAAATTAACTTTATAGAATGCATTTCACTTTCATTTGATTTAAATAACTATTTTGAATGTGTTTGACTTTCATTTAATTCAAATAGCTTTGTTTGAATGTGTTTGACTTTCATTTGATTCAATTAGCTTTGTAGAATGTATTTGACTTTCATTTAATTCAAATAGCTTTGTGTGAATGTATTTGACTCATATTTGATTAAACTAGCTTTGTTTGAATGTGTTTGACTTTCATTTGATTAAATTAGCTTTGTAGAATGCATTTCACTTTCGTTTGATTTTCAATAACTTTGTTTGAATGTGTCTGACTTTCATTTGAATTAAATTGCTTTGTTTGAATGTGTTTCCCTTTCATTTGATTCAATTAGCTTTATAGAATGTATTTGACTTTCATTTGATTAAAATTAGCATTGTAGAATGTATTTGATATTCATTTGATTCAAATAGCTTTGTTTGAATGTGTTTGACTTTCATTTGATTCAATTAGCTTTGTAGAATGTATTTGACTTTCATTTGATACAAATAGCTTTGTTTGAATGTGTTTGACTTTCATTTGATTCAATTAGCTTTGTAGAATGTATTTTACTTTCATTTGATTCAAATGGCTTTGTTTGAATGTGTTTGACTTGCATTTGATTCAATTAGCTTTGTAGAATAAATTTGACTTTAATTTGATGCAAATAAATTTGTTTGAAATTGTTTGACTTTCATTTGATTTAAATAGATTTGTAGATTGCATTTCACTTTCATTTCATTTAAATAGCTTTGTTTAAACGTGTTTGACTTTCAGTTGATTTAAATAGCTTTGTTTGAATGTGTTTGACTTTCATTTGATTCAATTAGCTTTGTAGAATGTATTTGACTTTCATTTAATTCAAATAGCTTTGTTTGAATGTGTTTGACTTTCATTTGATGCAAATAGCTTTGTTTTAATGTGTTTAACTTTCATTTGATTTAATCAACTTTATACAATGTATTTGACTTTTATTTGATTTAATTAGCTTTGTTTGAATGTGTTTGACTCTCATTTGATTCAAATAGCATTGTTTGAATGTTTTTTACTTTCATTTGATTAAATTAACTTTATAGAATGCATTTCACTTTCATTTGATTTAAATAACTATTTTGAATGTGTTTGACTTTCATTTAATTCAAATAGCTTTGTTTGAATGTGTTTGACTTTCATTTGATTCAATTAGCTTTGTAGATTGTATTTGACTTTCATTTAATTCAAATAGCTTTGTGTGAATGTATTTGACTCATATTTGATTAAACTAGCTTTGTTTGAATGTGTTTGACTTTCATTTGATTAAATTAGCTTTGTAGAATGCATTTCACTTTCGTTTGATTTTAAATAACTTTGTTTGAATGTGTTTGACTTTCATTTGATTTAAATTGCTTTGTTTGAATGTGTTTCACTTTCATTTGATTCAATTAGCTTTATAGAATGTATTTGACTTTCATTTGATTAAAATTAGCATTGTAGAATGTATTTGATTTTCATTTGATTCAAATAGCTTTGTTTGAATGTGTTTGACTTTCATTTGATTCAATTAGCTTTGTAGAATGTATTTGACTTTCATTTGATACAAATAGCTTTTTTTGAATGTGTTCGACTTTCATTTGATTCAATTAGCTTTGTAGAATGTATTTTACTTTCATTTGATTCAATAGCTTTGTTTGAATGTGTTTGACTTTCATTTGATTCAATTAGCTTTGTAGAATAAATTTGACTTTAATTTGATGCAAATAAATTTGTTTGAAATTGTTTGACTTTCATTTGAAATAAATAGATTTGTAGATTGCATTTCACTTTCATTTCATTTAAATAGCTTTGTTTAAACGTGTTTGACTTTCAGTTGATTCAAATAGCTTTGTTTGAATGTGTTTGACTTTCATTTGATTCAATTAGCTTTGTAGAATGTATTTGACTTTCATTTGATTCAAATAGGGTTGTTTGAATGAGTTTGACTTTTATGTGATTCAATTAGCTTTGTAGAATGCATTTCACTTTCATTTGATTTAAATTGCTTTGTTTGAATGTGTTTGACTTTCATTTGATCAAATAGCTTTATTTGAATGTGTTTGACTTTTATTTGATTCAATTAGCTTTGTAAAATGCATTTCACTTTCATTTGATTTAAATAGCTTTATTTGAACGTGTTTGACTTTCATTTGATTCAAATAGCTTTGTTTGAATGTGTTTGACTTTCATTTGATTCAATTAGCTTTGTAGAATGTATTTGACTTTCATTTAATTCAAATAGCTTTGATTCAATGTGTTTGACTTTCATTTTATTCAATTAGCTTTGTAGAATGTATTTAACTTTTATTTGATTTAATTAGCTTTTTTGAATGTATTTGACTCTCATTTGATTCAAATAGCTTTATTTGAATGTGTTTGACTTTCTTTTGCTTCAATTAGCTTTGTAGAATGTATTTAACTTTCATTTGATTTAATTAGCTTTGTTTGATGTATTTGACTCTCATTTGATTCAAATAGCTTTATTTGAATGTGTTTTGACTTTCATTTGATTCAATTAGCTTTGTAGAATGTATTTGACTTTCATTTGATTCAAAAACCTTTGTTTGAATGTATTTGATTCATATTTGATTCAAATAACTTTGTCTGAATGTGTTTGACTTTCATTTGATTCAAAAAACTTTGTTTTGAATGTGTTTGACTTTCATTTGATTCAATTAGCTTTGTAGAATGTATTAGACTTTCATTTGGTTCGAATAGCTTTGTTTGAATGTGTTTGACTATCTTTCGATTAAATTAGCTTTTTAGATTGTATTTGACTTTCATTTGATTCAAATAGCTTTGTTTGATTGTGTTTGACTTTCATTTGATTCAATTTGCTTTGTAGAATGTATTTGACTTTCATTTGATTCAAATAGCTTTGTTTGAATGTGTTTGACTTTCATTTGATTCAATCAGCTTTATAGAATGTATTTGACTTTCTTTTGATTCAAATAGCTTTGTTTGAATGTGTTTGACTTTCGTTTGATTCAATAGCTTTGTAGAATGTATTTGACTTTCATTTGATTCGAATAGCTTTGTTTGAATGTGTTTGACTTTTATTTGATTCAATTAGCTTTGTAGAATGGATTTGACTTTCGTTTGATTTAAATAGCTTTGTTTGAATGTGTTTAACTCTCAATTGATTCAAATAGCTTTGTTTGAATGTGTTTGACTTTCATTTGATTCAAATAGCTTTGTTTTAATGTGTTTAACTTTCATTTAATTCAATCAACTTTATACAATGTATTTGACTTTTATTAGATTTAATTAGCTTTGTTTGAATGTGTTTGACTCTCATTTGATTCAAATAGCATTGTTTGAATGTTTTTGACTTTCATTTGATTAAATTAACTTTATAGAATGCATTTCACTTTCATTTGATTTAAACTTTTTTGAATGTGTTTGACTTTCATTTAATTCAAATAGCTTTTTTTGAATGTGTTTGACTTTCATTTGATTCAATTAGCTTTGTAGAATGTATTTGACTTTCATTTAATTCAAATAGCTTTGTGTGAATGTATTTGACTCATATTTGATTAAACTAGCTTTGTTTGAATGTGTTTCACTTTCATTTGATTAAATTAGCTTTGTAGAATGCATTTCACTTT
>NW_018745158.1:0-11444 GCF_001683475.1 Chenopodium quinoa | reverse complement strand
TTATTTGACTTTCATTTGATTCAAATAGCTTTGTTTGAATGTGTTTGACATTCATTTGATTCCATCAGCTTTGTAGAATATCATTGACTTTCATTGATTCAAATAGCTTTGTTTGAATGTGTTTGACTTTCATTTGATTCAATTAGCTTTGTAGAATGTATTTGACTTTCATTTGATTCAAATAGCTTGTTTGAATGTGTTTGACTTTCATTTGATCAATTAGCTTTGTAGAATGTATTTGACTCTCATTTGATTCAAATAGCTTTGTTTGAATGCGTTTAACTTTCATTTGATTTAATTAGCTTTGTAGAATACATTTCACTTTCATTTATTTAAACAACTTTGTTTGAATGTGTTTGACTTTCATTTGACTCAAATAGCTTTATTTGATTGCGTTTGACTTTCATTTGATACAATTAGCTTTGTAGAACTTATTTAACTTTCATTTGATTCAAATAGCTTTGTTTGAATGTGTTTGACATTCATTTGATTCCATCAGCTTTGTAGAATATCTTTGACTTTCAATTGATTCAAATAGCTTTGTTTGAATGTGTTTGACTTTCATTTGATTCAATTAGCTTTGTAGAATGTATTTGACTTTCATTTGATTCAAATAGCTTTGTTTGAATGTGTTTGACTTTCATTTGATTCAATTAGCTTTGTAGAATGCATTTGACTTTCATTTGATTAATATAGCTTTGTTTGAATGTGCTTGAATTTCATTTGATTCAATTAGCTTTGTTTGAATGTGTTTGACTTTCATTTGATTCTAGCTTTGTAGAATGTATTTGACTCTCATTTGATTCAAATAGCTTTGTTTGAATGCGTTTAACTTTCATTTGATTCAATTAGCTTAGTAGAATACATTTCACTTTCATTCAATTTAAACAACTTTGTTTGAATGTGTTTGACTTTCATTTGACTCAAATTGCTTTATTTGATTGCGTTTGACTTTCATTTGATACAATTAGCTTTGTAGAACTTATTTGACTTTCATTTGATTCAAATAGCTTTGTTTGAATGTGTTTTGACATTCATTTGATTCCATCAGCTTTTGTAGAATATCATTTGACTTTCAATAGATTCAAATAGCTTTGGTTTGAATGTGTTTGACTTTCATTGATTCAGTTAGCTTTGTTAGAATGTATATGACTTTCATTTGATTCAAATAGCTTTGTTTGAATGTTGTTTGACTTTCATTTGACTCAATTAGCTTTGTAGAATGTATTTGACTTTCATTTCACTCAAATAACTTTGTTTGACTGTGTTTGACTTCATTTGTTTCAATTTTCTTTGTAGAATGTATTTGACTTTCATTTTCTTCAAATAGCTTTGTTTGAATTTTTTTGACTTTCATTTGATTCAAATTAGCTTTGTAGAATGTATTTGACATTCATTTAATTAAAATAGCTTTGTTTGAATATGTTTGACTTTCATTTGATTCAATTAGCTTTGTTTGAATGTGTTTGACTTTCATTTGATTCAAATTGCTTTTGTAGAATGTATTTGACTTTCATTTTCTTCAAATAGCTTTGTTTGAATTTGTTTGACTTTCATTTTGATTCAATTAGCTTTGTAAAATGTATTTGACATTCATTTAATTTGAACAACTTTGTTTGAATGTGTTTGACTTTCATTTGACTCAAATAGCTTTATTTGATTGCGTTTGACTTTCATTTGATACAATTAGCTTTGTAGAACTTATTTGACTTTCATTTGATTCAAATAGCTTTATTTGAATGTGTTTGACATTCATTTGATTCCATCAGCTTTGTAGAATATCATTGACTTTCAATTGATTCAAATAGCTTTGCTTGAATGTGTTTGACTTTCATTTGATTCAATTAGCTTTGTAGAATGTATTTGACTCTCATTTGATTCAAATAGCTTTTTTTGAATGCGTTTAACTTTCATTTGATTCAATTAGCTTTGTAGAATACATTTCACTTTCATTTTATTTAAACAACTTTGTTTGAATGTGTTTGACTTTCATTTGACTCAAATAGCTTTATTTGATTGTGTTTGACTTTCATTTGATACAATTAGCTTTGTAGAACTTATTAAACTTTCATTTGATTCAAATAGCTTTGTTTGAATGTGTTTGACATTCATTTGATTCCATCAGCTTTGTAGAATATCTTTTACTTTCAATTGATTCAAATAGCTTTCTTTGAATGTGTTTGACTTTCATTTGATTCAATTAGCATTGTAGAATGTATTTGACTTTCATTTGATTCAAATAGCTTTGTTTGAATATGTTTTGACTTTCATTTGATTCAATTAGCTTTGTAGAATGTATTTGACTTTCATTTGATTAATATAGCTTTGTTTGAATGTGTTTGACTTTCATTTGATTCAATTAGCTTCGTTTGAATGTGTTTGACTTTCATTTGATTCAATTAGCTTTGTTGAATGTATTTGACTTTCATTTGATTCAATTAGCTTTGTTTTAATGTTTTTTGACTTTCATCTGATTCAATTAGCTTTGTTTGAATGTGTGTGACTTTCATTTGATTCAATTAGCTTTGTTGAATGTATTTGACTTTCATTTGATTTAAATAGCTTTGTTTGTATGCGTTTAACTTTCATTTGATTCAAATAGCTTTGTAGAATACATTTTACTTTCATTTAATTTAAACAACTTTGTTTGAATGTGTTTGACTTTCATTTGACTCAAATAGCTTTATTTGATTGCGTTTGACTTTCATTAGATACAATTAGCTTTGTAGAACGTATTTGACTTTCATTTGATTCAAATAGCTTTGTTTGAATGTGTTTGACTTTCATTTGATTCAATTAGCTTTGTAGAATGTATTTGACTTTTATTTGATTAAAAAAGCTTTGTTTGAATGTGCTTGACTTTCATTTTATTCAATTAGCTTTGTTTGAATGTGTTTGACTTTCATTTGATTCAATTAGCTTTGTATGAATGTGTTTGACTATCATTTGATTCAATTAGCTTTGTTTGAATGTGTTTGACCATCATTTGATTCAATTAGCTTTGTAGAATGTATTTGACTCTCATTTGATTCAAATAGCTTTGTTTGAATGCGTTTAACTTTCATTTGATTCAATTAGCTTTGTAGAATACATTTCACTTTCATTTACTTTAAACAACTTTGTTTGAATGTGTTTGACCTTCATTTGACTCAAATAGCTTTATTTGATTGCGTTTGACTTTCATTTGATACAATTAGCTTTGTAGAACTTATTTGACTTTCATTTGATTCAAATAGCTTTGTTCGAATGTGTTTGACATTCATTTGATTCCATCAGCTTTGTAGAATATCTTTGACTTTCAATTGATTCAAATAGCTTTGTTTGAATGTGTTTGACTTTCATTTGATTCAATTAGCTTTGTAGAATGTATTTGACTTTCATTTGATTCAAATAGCTTTGTTTGAATGTGTTTGACTTTCATTTGATTCAATTAGCTTTGTAGAATGTATTTGACTTTCATTTGATTAATATAGCTTTGTTTGAATGTGCTTGACTTTCATTTGATTCAATTAGCTTCGTTTGAATGTGTTTGACTTTCATTTTATTCAATTAGCTTTGTTGAATGTATTTGACTTTCATTTGATTCAATTAGCTTTGTTTGAATGTGTTTGACTTTCATTTGATTCAATTAGCTTTGTAGAATGTATTTGACTTTCATTTGATTCAAATAGCTTTGTTTGAATGTGTTTGACTTTCATTTGATTCAATTAGCTTTGTAGAATGTATTTGACTTTCATTTGATTAATATAGCTTTGTTTGAATGTGCTTGACTTTTCATTTGATTCAATTAGCTTCGTTTGAATGTGTTTGACTTTCATTTTATTCAATTAGCTTTGTTGAATGTATTTGATTTTCATTCGATTCAATTAGCTTTGTTTGAATGTGTTTGACTTTCATTTGATTCAATTAGCTTTGTAGAATGTATTTGACTCTCATTTGATTCAAATAGCTTTGTTTGAATGCGTTTAACTTTCATTTGATTCAATTAGCTTAGTAGAATACATTTCACTTTCATTCAATTTAAAAAACTTTGTTTGAATGTGTTTGACTTTCATTTGACTCAAATAGCTTTATTTGATTGCGTTTGACTTTCATTTGATACAATTAGCTTTGTAGAACTTATTTGACTTTCATTTGACTCAAATAGCTTTATTTGATTGCGTTTGACTTTCATTTGATACAATTAGCTTTGTAGAACTTATTTGACTTTCATTTGATCCAAATAGCTTTGTTTGAATGTGTGTGACATTCATTTGATTCCATCCGCTTTGTAGAATATCATTGACTTTCAATTGATTCAAATAGCTTTGTTTGAATGTGTTTAACTTTCATTTGATTCAATTAGCTTTGTAGAATGTATTTGACTTTCATTTGATTCAAATAGCTTTGTTTGAATGTGTTTGACTTTCATTTGTTTCAATTTGCTTTGTAGAATGTATTTGACTTTCATTTTCTTCAAATAGCTTTGTTTGAATTTGTTTGACTTTCATTTGATTCAATTAGCTTTGTAGAATGTATTTGACATTCATTTAATTAAAATAGCTTTGTTTGAATATGTTTGACTTTCATTTGATTCAATTAGCTTTGTTTGAATGTGTTTGACTTTCATTTGATTCAAATTGCTATGTACAATGTATTTGACTTTCATTTTCTTCAAATAGCTTCGTTTGAATTTGTTTGACTTTCATTTGATTCAATTAGCTTTGTAGAATATATTTGACATTCATTTAATTAAAATAGCTTTGTTTGAATGTGTTTGACTTTCATTTGATTCAATTAGCTTTGTTTGAATGTGTTTGACTTTCATTTGATTCAATTAGCTTTGTTTGAATGTATTTGACTTTCATTTGATTCAAATAGCTTTGTTTGAATCTATTTGACTTTCATTTGATTCAATTAGCTTTGTAGAATGTATTTGACTTTCATTTGATTAATATTGCTTTGTTTGAATGTGCTTGACTTTCATTTGATTCAATTAGCTTCGTTTGAATGTGTTTGACTTTTATTTGATTCAATTAGCTTTGTTTGAATGTGTTTGACATTCATTTGATTCCATCAGCTTTGTAGAATATCTTTGACTTTCAATTGATTCAAATAGCTTTGTTTGAATGTGTGTGACTTTCATTTGATACAATTAGCTTTGTAGAATGTATTTGACTTTCATTTGATTCAAATAGCTTTGTTTGAATGTGTTTGACTTTCATTTGATTCAATTAGCTTTGTAGAATGCATTTGACTTTCATTTGATTAATATAGCTTTGTTTGAATGTGCTTGACTTTCATTTGATTCAATTAGCTTTGTTTGAATGTGTTTGACTTTCATTTGATACAATTAGCTTTGTAGAACTTATTTGACTTTCATTTGACTCAAATAGCTTTATTTGATTGCGTTTGACTTTCATTTGATACAATTAGCTTTGTAGAACTTATTTGACTTTCATTTGATCCAAATAGCTTTGTTTGAATGTGTGTGACATTCATTTGATTCCATCCGCTTTGTAGAATATCATTGACTTTCAATTGATTCAAATAGCTTTGTTTGAATGTGTTTAACTTTCATTTGATTCAATTAGCTTTGTAGAATGTATTTGACTTTCATTTGATTCAAATAGCTTTGTTTGAATGTGTTTGACTTTCATTTGTTTCAATTTGCTTTGTAGAATGTATTTGACTTTCATTTTCTTCAAATAGCTTTGTTTGAATTTGTTTGACTTTCATTTGATTCAATTAGCTTTGTAGAATGTATTTGACATTCATTTAATTAAAATAGCTTTGTTTGAATATGTTTGACTTTCATTTGATTCAATTAGCTTTGTTTGAATGTGTTTGACTTTCATTTGATTCAAATTGCTATGTACAATGTATTTGACTTTCATTTTCTTCAAATAGCTTCGTTTGAATTTGTTTGACTTTCATTTGATTCAATTAGCTTTGTAGAATATATTTGACATTCATTTAATTAAAATAGCTTTGTTTGAATGTGTTTGACTTTCATTTGATTCAATTAGCTTTGTTTGAATGTGTTTGACTTTCATTTGATTCAATTAGCTTTGTTTGAATGTATTTGACTTTCATTTGATTCAAATAGCTTTGTTTGAATCTATTTGACTTTCATTTGATTCAATTAGCTTTGTAGAATGTATTTGACTTTCATTTGATTAATATAGCTTTGTTTGAATGTGCTTGACTTTCATTTGATTCAATTAGCTTCGTTTGAATGTGTTTGACTTTTATTTGATTCAATTAGCTTTGTTTGAATGTGTTTGACATTCATTTGATTCCATCAGCTTTGTAGAATATCTTTGACTTTCAATTGATTCAAATAGCTTTGTTTGAATGTGTGTGACTTTCATTTGATACAATTAGCTTTGTAGAATGTATTTGACTTTCATTTGATTCAAATAGCTTTGTTTGAATGTGTTTGACTTTCATTTGATTCAATTAGCTTTGTAGAATGCATTTGACTTTCATTTGATTAATATAGCTTTGTTTGAATGTGCTTGACTTTCATTTGATTCAATTAGCTTTGTTTGAATGTGTTTGACTTTCATTTGATTCTATTAGCTTTGTAGAATGTATTTGACTCTCATTTGATTCAAATAGCTTTGTTTGAATGCGTTTAACTTTCATTTGATTCAATTAGCTTAGTAGAATACATTTCACTTTCATTCAATTTAAACAACTTTGTTTGAATGTGTTTGACTTTCATTTGACTCAAATAACTTTATTTGATTGCGTTTGACTTTCATTTGATACAATTAGCTTTGTAGAACTTATTTGACTTTTATTTGATTCAAATAGCTTTGTTTGAATGTGTTTGACATTCATTTGATTCCATCTGCTTTGTAGAATATCATTGACTTTCAATTGATTCAAATAGTTTTTTTTGAATGTGTTTGACTTTCATTTGATTCAGTTAGCTTTGTAGAATGTATATGACTTTCATTTGATTCAAATAGCTTTGTTTGAATGTGTTTGACTTTCATTTGACTCAATTAGCTTTGTAGAATGTATTTGACTTTCATTTCACTCAAATAACTTTGTTTGACTGTGTTTGACTTTCATTTGTTTCAATTTGCTTTGTAGAATGTATTTGACTTTCATTTTCTTCAAATAGCTTTGTTTGAATTTGTTTGACTTTCATTTGATTCAATTAGCTTTGTAGAATGTATTTGACATTCATTTAATTCAAATAGCTTTGTTTGAATATGTTTGACTTTCATTTGATTCAATTAGCTTTGTTTGAATGTGTTTGACTTTCATTTGATTCAAATTGCTTTGTAGAATGTATTTGACTTTCATTTTCTTCAAATAACTTTGTTTGAATTTGTTTGACTTTCATTTGATTCAATTAGCTTTGTAAAATGTATTTGACATTCATTTAATTTAAACAACTTTGTTTGAATGTGTTTGACTTTCATTTGACTCAAATAGCTTTATTTGATTGCGTTTGACTTTCATTTGATACAATTAGCTTTGTAGAACTTATTTGACTTTCATTTGATTCAAATAGCTTTGTTTGAATATGTTTGACATTCATTTGATTCCATCAGCTTTGTAGAATATCATTGACTTTCAATTGATTCAAGTAGCTTTGTTTGAATGTGTTTGACTTTCATTTGATTCAATTAGCTTTGTAGAATGTATTTGACTTTCATTTGATTCAAATAGCTTTGTTTGAATGTGTTTGACTTTCATTTGACTCAATTAGCTTTGTAGAATGTATTTGACTCTCATTTTATTCAAATAGCTTTGTTTGAATGCGTTTAACTTTCATTTGATTCAATTAGCTTAGTAGAATACATTTCACTTTCATTCAATTTAAAAAACTTTGTTTGAATGTGTTTGACTTTCATTTGACTCAAATAGCTTTATTTGATTGCGTTTGACTTTCATTTGATACAATTAGCTTTGTAGAACTTATTTGACTTTCATTTGATTCAAATAGCTTTGTTTGAATGTGTTTGACATTCATTCGATTCCATCAGCTTTGTAGAATATCATTGACTTTCAATTGATTCAAATAGCTTTGTTTGAATGTGTTTGACTTTCATTTGATTCAATTAGCTTTGTAGAATGTATTTGACTTTCATTTGATTCAAATAGCTTTGTTTGAATCTGTTTGACTTTCATTTGATTCAAATAGCTTTGTTTGAATGTGTTTTGACTTTCATTTGATTCAATTAGCTTTGTAGAATGTATTTGACTCTCAGTTGATTCAAATAGCTTTGTTTGAATCTGTTTGACTTTCATTTGATTCAAATAGCTTTGTTTGAATGTGTTTGACTTTCAATTGATTCAATTAGCTTTGTAGAATGTATTTGACTCTCAGTTGATTCAAATAGCTTTGTTTGAATGCGTTTAACTTTCATTTGATTCAATTAGCTTTGTAGAATACATTTCACTTTCATTTAATTTAAACAACTTTGTTTGAATGTGTTTGACTTTCATTTGACTCAAATAGCTTTATTTGATTGCGTTTGACTTTCATTTGATACAATTAGCTTTGTAGAACGTATTTAACTTTCATTTGATTCAAATAGCTTTGTTTGAATCTGTTTGACTTTCATTTGATTCAAATAGCTTTGTTTGAATGTGTTTGACTTTCATTTGATTCAATTAGCATTGTAGAATGTATTTGACTCTCAGTTGATTCAAATAGGTTTTGTTTGAATCTGTTTGACTTTCATTTGATTCAAATAGCTTTGTTTGAATGTGTTTGACTTTCATTTGATTCAATTAGCTTTGTAGAATGTATTTGACTCTCAGTTGATTCAAATAGGTTTGTTTGAATCTGTTTGACTTTTCATTTGATTCAAATAGCTTTGTTTGAATGTGTTTGACTTTCATTTGATTCAATTAGCTTTGTAGAACTTATTTGACTTTCATTTGATTCAAAAAGCTTTGTTTGAATCTGTTTGACTTTCATTTGATTCAAATAGCTTTGTTTGAATGTGTTTGACTTTCATTTGATTCAATTAGCTTTGTAGAATGTATTTGACTCTCAGTTGATTCAAATAGCTTTGTTTGAATGCGTTTAACTTTCATTTGATTCAATTAGCTTTGTAGAATACATTTCACTTTCATTTAATTTTAAAGAACTTTGTTTGAATGTGTTTGACTTTCATTTGACTCAAATAGCTTTATTTGATTACGTTTGACTTTCATTTGATACAATTAGCTTTGTAGAACGTATATAACTTTCATTTCATTCAAATAGCTTTGTTTGAATGTGTTTGACTTTCATTTGATTCCATCAGCTTTGTAGAATGTATTTGACTTTTCAATTGATTAAATTAGCTTTGTAGAATGTATTTGACTCTCAGTTTGATTCAAATAGCTTTGTTTGAATGCGTTTAACTTTCATTTGATTCAATTAGCTTTGTAGAATACATTTCACTTTCATTTAATTTAAACAACTTTGTTTGAATGTGTTTGACTTTCATTTGACTCAAATAGCTTTATTTGATTGCGTTTGACTTTCATTTGACACAATTAGCTTTGTAGAACGTATTTAACTTTCATTTTGATTCAAATAGCTTTGTTTGAATGTGTTTGACTTTCATTTGATTCCATCAGTTTTGTAGAATGTATTTGACTTTCAATTGATTCAATTAGCTTTGTAGAATGTATTTGACTTTCATTTGATTCAAATAGCTTTGTTTGAATGTGGTTGACTTTCATTTGATTCAATTAGCTTTGTAGAATGTATTTGACTTTTCATTTGAGTCAAATACCTTTGTTTTGACTGTGTTTGACTTTCATTTTTTTCAATTTGCTTTGTAGAATGTATTTGACTTTCATTTTCTTCAAATAGCTTTGTTTGAATGTGTTTGACTTTCATTTGATTCAATTAGCTTTGTAGAATGTATTTGACATTCATTTAATTTAAATAGCTTTGTTTGAATGTGTTTGACTTTCATTTGATTTCTATTAGGTTTGGTTTGAATGTGTTTGACTTTCATTTGATTCAATTAGCTTTGTAGAATGTATTAGACTTTTATTTAATTTAATTAGCTTTGTTTGAATGTATTTGACTCTCATTTTGATTCAAATAGCTTTGTTTGAATCTGTTTGACTTTCATTTGATTCAAAATAGCTTTGTTTGAATGTGTTTGACTTTCATTTGATTCAATTAGCTTTGTAGAATATATTTGACTCTCAGTTGATTCAAATAGCTTTGTTTGAATGCGTTTAACTTTTCATTTGATTCAATTAGCTTTGTAGAATACATTTCACTTTCATTTAATTTAAACAACTTTGTTTGAATGTGTTTGACTTTTCATTTGACTCAAATAGCTTTATTTGATTGCGTTTGACTTTCATTTGATACAATTAGCTTTGTAGAACGTATTTAACTTTCATTTGATTCAAATAGCTTTGTTTGAATGTGTTTGACTTTCATTTGATTCCATCAGTTTGTAGAATGTATTTGACTTTCAATTAATTCAATTAGCTTTTCTAGAATGTATTTGACTTTCATTTGATTCAAATAGCTTTGTTTGAATGTGGTTGACTTTCATTTGATTCAATTAGCTTTGTAGAATGTATTTAACTTTCATTTGAGTCAAATACCTTTGTTTGACTGTGTTTGACTTTCATTTTTTTCAATTTGCTTTGTAGAATGTATTTGACTTTCATTTTCTTTAAATAGCTTTGTTTGAATGTGCTTTCATTTGATTCAATTAGCTTTGTAGAATGTATTTGACATTCATTTAATTAAAATAGCTTTGTTTGAATCTGTTTGACTTTCATTTGATTCAAATAGCTTTGTTTGAATGTGTTTGACTTTCAATTGATTCAATTAGCTTTGTAGAATGTATTTGACTCTCAGTTGATTCAAATAGCTTTGTTTGAATGCGTTTAACTTTCATTTGATTCAATTAGCTTTGTAGAATACATTTCACTTTCATTTAATTTAAACAACTTTGTTTGAATGTGTTTGACTTTCATTTGACTCAAATAGCTTTATTTGATTGCGTTTGACTTTCATTTGATACAATTAGCTTTGTAGAACGTATTTAACTTTCATTTGATTCAAATAGCTTTGTTTGAATCTGTTTGACTTTCATTTGATTCAAATAGCTTTGTTTGAATGTGTTTGACTTTCATTTGATTCAATTAGCTTGTAGAATGTATTTGACTCTCATTGATTCAAATAGGTTTGTTTGAATCTGTTTGACTTTCATTTGATTCAAATAGCTTTGTTTGAATGTGTTTGACTTTCATTTGATTCAATTAGCTTTGTAGAATGTATTTGACTCTCAGTTGATTCAAATAGGTTTGTTTGAATCTGTTTGACTTTCATTTGATTCAAATAGCTTTGTTTGAATGTGTTTTGACTTTCATTTGATTCAATTAGCTTTGTAGAATGTATTTGACTTTCATTTGATTCAAAAAGCTTTGTTTGAATCTGTTTGACTTTCATTTGATTCAAATAGCTT
>NW_018745157.1:0-36835 GCF_001683475.1 Chenopodium quinoa | reverse complement strand
CTCGACCTTTTGGGTTAACTATGCAAATGTGGGAGAAGCATTGATGTTTGTATTGCAATTAAATTGATTATATGAGATTGCTTGTTAGTTCCTCATGATAGGTTTAGCTACCCTTGACTAAGGAGCTTGATAGTATGATATGCCTAATTTGACATGGAAGTGTAAATTGAGTACGTCATTACTTATTGTAATTTGATTATGTATCATCTATTGCTAAACTAATGAGGAATCTAAGTTTTAGTAGTGTGAGTTGTTTTCTAATTGCATGAGGTTGATTTTACATATAGTCCTTGCTATATCTTGTCTATTTTACTCCCCGTTTGCCTATTTGCCTTGGTTGAGTGGATCTCATTCCCTAGTATCTTTAATTCATTGATTTAGAACCATAGTTTGTTTGTCTTCTTGACGAACCCCAATTCACCAATTGACTTCGAGTTAGCTTAAGTGTAAAGATCTTTGGCAATCATATCCCGTTCCTTGTGGACCGAACTCTTACTTGTCATTATGCTTGGTTGTAAGGTGTTTGTTAATAAATGTGTTTGATTGAGTGTGGAATGTACGACCGTTCTAACGCCCATCAAGCATCCTATTTAAATATAACTTTTTCATCTTTATTCGGTTCATTACCCTAGGAACCATACCAGAATAGTTCTAGTTGTTGCGGGATTCGGACCACCGGCCGTATTTAGAATTTATGAGGAAACATCAGGAATTCTACAATCGTCCTGTCTAAAGCCAATTCATCCTTCTTTCTTTACCTCTCAAATCCTCGATAGCATCTTAAAGACATCATCTTGTTTCTTAATCTTCTTAAGGATGGGGTCAAGAAAAACAATAGAGGTTGCAACCTTCTTTTTCTTCTCCTTCTTCTCCATAAAGGCAGATCTTCTTACTAATCTGGCCAGCTTGGACCCTTTAGGGCTAGAATTTTCTTTCTAAAACCTTGAGGAAGGAAGCTTACACCATTTAGAGGAAACTTGGGATTTCTCTTTTATCAAAAGTTTGCAAACTAGAGATTCATAAGGAAGGGAGTGTTAGGAAGAAGAGCTACAATGCATCAATTGCTCTAAGACAAGAGCAAGAAGGTTAAGCTTAATCTTTTTCATAATTAGGTAAATCAGGACCATGTCCATAACTTGAATAATAGCCCTACTTAAACCTTTTGGCAACAACACCTTGTTAGAAATAAAGTGAATGAACAACACGACGAGGTCCCTTAAACTTTCCATTTTTATACCCTTCCTTTTGACTAGAAGAATCAGTAAAAAGGAATTTGCACACTCATCATCACATGTTACCTCACTAATTACAATCCAATCATCTTTGATATGTCTAACAAAGCCCTATGTTGGCACATTCAACAACTCATCAATAGCAAACTCAGAACAAATCAGATTCATAACAGCATGTTAAGATAACAATTTAGAATGGAAGGAAGGGGAAGGAAATAGGATGAAGGGAAGGGGAAAGAAAGGGAGGGGAAAAGTGGAGCTTCATTTTCCCTCCAAATATCTCCAATTTTGAAGGGATAATGTTTATTAAAGGGGAGGAAAATGAATCCTTCCCTTTTCCCCTTTTTCCTCCCCTTCCTTCCCTCAATCCATTATCCAAACAAGTTGATTTATCCCCTCCGTTTCTCTTCATTTCCTCTAATCAAACAACGTGTAAACCACAGAAGACCAATACATATTAGGAAATTATTCCATACCAACATAGAACTCGTAGATTGGTACCATAAAAGCATCACTAACATTTTTAAATAACTCTAACTAACCTAAAACTCCAAATATCCTCTAACTTTAGATAAAGATCTGATTAGTCTTTTAAATTATATTTTATAGGAACAACTAAGAAAATGATTGGGTTAGTGGAAGCCCAACTAACCCTATGTGGCTTGACCCCTATTGAGATAAGATTTCTTAAAGTTGAAATCTTTTAGTTAGTAAATTGATATGTGTAGACACCTAAAAATGTCTCCCTAACCGAAACCCGATGATGAGTAAAACCTTTCATCATCATTTGGTTCGAGTAAGTATTGAAAGAAAGGAACACTTGAGTCTTTCTTAGATGATGAGGGACATTTATGTCACTCTTAGGGTAGTGGTTTATGCCTTGTTTTTAGCTTAATCTTAGGTTTTTTTTATAGTTGTTTTGTTCAAATAATGCGTACATTCATGTCTCGATGTGTTTTGGATGAATCGCGTATGTGCCTGAATGCTTGCCTCTATTACGTGCTCATACCGTTACCCCTACCTTATTGCTTCCCTTAGTGTTTTTGCTTAGGTTTTTGAAGTCAAGAATTGCAAGAAGAATCCAAGGAAGCACGAGAGAAGAATCGAAGAAATCAAGGTGCGCGGGCGCGCAACCTTGTATGTGGACGCATACAGAAGGAAAAATTCAGAAGCAGAGGGAGAATGTTTGCGCAGGGCTACGCGGGCTATACGCAGGCGCGCAGCTAACACACAAGCCCGCAAACCTTCAAGGAATGGTGTTCTTCGAACAAGTGTATTATTCTGATAGAGGGTTCGGAATTAATTAGAAAGCTAATTATTCAGTGAGGTCAAGGGATCGAAATGCCTAGCTAGAGGCCGCTTCTGATCAATAATATTAATGAATAATTAATATTACAGCTTAATCTTGACTGAGCTCTTCGGGTCACACCCAATCGTGTTACCGAACCGAAGTGACGAATTAATCCGAATGATTAAATGAGTCGAGAGAGATTTTACGAACAAAGATGTCGGATTCCGAGCTTAGAACGTCGAAGCCGAGCGTTAAAAGTCGAGTCGAATTTAGGAATCGATGAGACGGAAAAATTAGTCAAATGACAAGTCAATACATAGCCGTAACCTTACATTGGCCTAGCCAAGCGAGGGATAGGCTATGTAGGGCTGCTAGCCTAAACGCTAGTAAGGCCGGAAGCCCAACAGCCTATGCGCATGCTGGTTGGAGCTTGCTGGCCGAGCTCGCGTGTTAGCAGTGCTAGCAAGGCCAGCTGTACGCTAGCGCGCTGGGCCTCGCTGGCTACTGCTAGTGCTAGCTAGACCGGGTTGCTTGCCTAGCAAGAGCAGCAGCACCCCGCATCGCACAACAGCTTGTGCGGGCTGGCGAGGGAGGCTGGTGCAGCAGCAGCGCCCAGCAACAAGCAGCCCGCATATGCCTGGCTTGCTGTTGTGGGCTGATGCGGCAAGGCATAGCTAGGCAGGCCAAGCCAAGGGACTAGGCGCCAGCATGGCTGCCTTGGTGCCCAAGGCGGGCTGTTAACTAGGTCGCCTCCTATTGTACCATTTGTGAAGGGCGGTTTACTTGGGGAGCAAGGGGAAGGTGATCCTCCCCTTGTGGTCCTCACCTAACCTCTTCTTGTGCCACTTGTTGTTTGGTGATTGTTTTGGCATTTTAATTTAATTTGAAATTGAATTAAATCTTATTTTTGCTTTTTGCCAACTATCCCACATTGAAAGATGATTACGTTTTTATATAAACAATATAATTAAGTTTTCACTTTTTTTTTTAATTACCCATTTAAAGGAAAGGTTTTGAGGGCTTTATTCCAAAATTTCATCTTATTAGAAAGGTTTTTAAGTGTTTAAAAGTTTATGGAAATTGTGTATACAAGGGTAATTAATATAGTTTTATTGTCCCTCTATGTAGGAGACTTTATTCGGGATATGTTCTAGTGTATTCGACTACTTTAAGTGCTTATTCGAGGTACGTACGTGTAGGGATTTTTCCACTCCGCCCTACTGTAGTGTCATATTTTTAAGCATGGCAGCACACCAAGGAAAAGAAGCTAGAAAAAAAGAGTCGCCAACAAGTTTTAGGAACTTGTAAACCATTTACGAGTGTGAAGGTTACGCCACATTCACAATCACAGAGATTGCTAACTCCATAGTGGTCCGGAACCATGACTGGGTGTTCGGGGATGATGGTACAAATTTGACCTAAGAGAAGCTAAACCCGCCCTAAATAGGCCTCTACTTGATTCTTTTGATATTCATGCGCACTTTTCGATTAACATACATACATCAAATTAATCCTAAACCTATTTAATCTACATTGGTTGATTATTAATGCACAATCAAATCTAATATCGGTGATTACTTGAATTAAAATCACATTAAGCCTAAATCAAATTATTAATTATCTTATTAAGCGTGATTTCAAGTACAAATTTCCTTTAAACCTGCCAGAAAGGGCGTGATAAAGCAATAACAATAAATCATGAATAATCAAGCCACATATGATTAATATAACAAACATCATCATAACAATATCATCAAAACATCGTTAGTAGTAAGATGCTAGGCATGATACTAAACGGATTAATAACAAATCCTAGCATGTCACTAATAACAAAATCAAAGCGTTATTCTAAACATGATACTAGAAATCATAATAACATCCTAAACATGATACTAGGAATTAACATAACATTATAAGCATGATTTCTGCTCCAAAATCAAAGAATAATGATAAGGGTGATTGAATTACTGATTTTGATGCCTCAACCTTCTTGCTATTAAAACAATACACACATTAGTAAACTTCAAGAAAGTTAAATCAATAAAGTAAATAAATCAAATATGAATTGAAATATAGATTTGGGACCAAACCCTCATAACTATCAACTTTTCACGTCAAGATCGAAGGCAACGTCGAGTAAGGCTTGTAGTATTCGAATCACGCAAAGGAAGTATTGTGACTGATTTAAGAGAATATCAAGGATGTGTTTAGGCTAAGGCTAAGAATATAAGTGTTTAAGAACTTCGAGAATTATGATGACTATTGATGGTGATTATTGATCAGGATTATGATCGTTGTTGATGATCTGAAATGGGAAAAACGACCTCTATTTATAGGGAAAAAAGAGAGTCTGGACGACCATAAAAGATGCCCATGAAGGGATTTGTGAGAATCACATAGGAGGAAAAGCTTTGGCAGATGAAATCATCAGACGATGAGCATACTGGCAAACTTTTACCTAGGATGTCATGGACTATGTCAAGAAATGTGAACAATGCCAAAAATACACCCTAGTGATAAATCAGCCCGCTAACGACTTCACACCGATTCTCTGCCCTATCCCGTTTGTTTAGTGGGGAATGGACATCTTAGGGCCATTCACCACTGGCTCAGGGGGCAGGAAATTCTTGATCGTGGTTGTGGATTACTTCACAAAGTGGATAGAGGCAGAGCCCACGATGTATATCGAGGCCTCTCAGGTCAGAACATTCATATGGAAAACTCTCATTACCATATTTGGGATCCTGTAATGCATAGTGTTTGACCACGGCTGCCAGTTTGGCTGTGACACAAAATATGCAAGCGCTTCTATTTGTCAACCGCAGAGTAATGGGCAGGCAGAGGTAGCCAACAAGCAGAGGAGCACAAAGGCTTGTGGGTTGATCTAGTCCCGGAGGTGCTGTGGGCTAACAGGACAACAGAGAAAGAAGCAATAGGTAAAAGTCCTTTTTCTTTGGCGTATAGGGCTGAAGTAGTGGTCCCATCAAAGTAAAACTCCCTAGTTTAAGAGTGCAACACTACGATAGTCTGAGAAATTAAGACAGAATGAGAGAGGAACTAAGCTTAGAAAAGCATAATGGCCAAGGTCTAAAATAGAAGGGTGAGGCATAGTGAACTAAGTGAAGGGGACTTTGTACTGAGAAGAACAGCTGCGGTTGGCAGAGGGAAGCTACATGGAAAGTTGAGCGCAAATTGGGAAGGACCTTTCATAATACACAAGCAGGTAGGGCCAAGAGCCTACCTACTCTCAGACCAGGAAAGCTGCATTCTGAGAAACAATTTTAATGCGGACTTCTTAAAGAGGTTCTTCATGTAATTTAATGTTTTACCTTAACGTTTTATTTAGCTATAAATGAATAAAAAAGTATAAATTCTACTTCAACTAAGTTGTAATTTTGAAAGTGGAACATTGACCTCTACGTGAGGCGTTTTACATTATCAATGGAATATTAACCTCTGCGTGAGGCTTTTCCCTAAATATGACGTTTTATTGAGTTACTTACTTGTTTATTTGCAAAAGATCATGTGTTTCTGCCAGAATATGCAGGAAAAAGGGGAAATGCTACAACAAGGCAAAGCCAACATGAACTAAGAGCAACATATTCGCCTCATTAAAGCCTCGCTACAATAAAGCGGAGGTAGAAACTCTGCTTGTAAAAGCAGTGGCATAACAATTGAACCTCACTAAGAAAGTGATGGCATAAAAGCCCAAAGCCCTGCCCAAGAGGTAGAGGACGGGCAAGAAAACACAAATAAGAAGGCCACAATTTTGCGCTAAAGGTGTTTTCAACCTTGGAAGGAAAATGTTATGACGGGGACGCCAGAAGTAACAGTTTGCCTAAGCAAACCAAGGCTGAGAACCCCAGTAAGCAAAGATAGCTAAACAGCACAGCCAAGTGGGTAGTAATGTCAGCCAGAAAGGGGAGAGCTCCAGATAGTAAAAAAGGGAGTGCCCTCTTCTCCAGACAAAAACTAGACCCAGCATACATTGAACAGAAATACATAATAAAGAACGTGCAAACAAGAAAAGAAGAAAGAAGATAAAAACTAAAGCAAGTACAACAAATCAAAAGGTAAAGTCTGTGCCAGAACCTCCTGGCACTGGGTAAAAACCAAAGTTAGAAACACAAAAGTATTGTCTTAGTAAACAAAGGAGAAAAACAATTCTGGCCAATGGATAAGGCAGACACAGCCCAAAGGCCTCAGAAACTTACACAACCATTGGCGGCCATACACCCCAATGGAAGAAGAAAGCAAAAGCTGACAATATTAGCTTACTACAGGGCGGGAAGAGGGGGTACTCAGATGAGCCACTGGAAAAAGAGGGAGATGGCCACTAAAACCTTTATTGATTGGCAGGAAGGGTCTCCATTCCAATGGCAAAAAACCAGATCAGGAGAATCGGCAGGGACCTTGTTAAGAACAGCATGGTCTGGAATACCGCAGGCAGCCACACGAGGGTGGTCAGCTGGGTACACATAGGCATCTTGGTTCCCAGCCTGATCAACCCTACTCCAAAGTTGATCAAACTTCACTTGTTGCTCCTCGCCTATACCAAACACATGGTAGCACTTCTGCGCGCAGCCTCCCAGCCTCCATCGTGCCTATCTATGAGCAGATTCGCAAAGGTGGGAGAAGAAACAAAATCCACCAAGGCACTCCTACGAGCTGCATCCAGCTCTGCAGTATGGTCTCCCTCCAAACGAGCCATAGATGCATCCAAATATTGCACCTGAGCCTGAGCTCTCTTCAACTCATCTTCGCACTCAGCCAGCTTCTAAGCTGTAGGGAGATATTCAGCTAATTGAAGTTGGGCAGCGCGTAGCTCATCATCCTTCGCCTTAAAGCCATGCTCAAGCTCTTCCTTCTCATTCTGAACCTGCTTTAGGTCAGCAACTTTCTCATTTAGGCTCGAACTTTGGGATTTGTACCCTTTCTCAACAGTCAGCAGAGCATTAGCTAGGGCACTAACAGAGCGAGTAAGCTGGGCAGCCACCAAAGAAAAGAATAAAAATAATAAGAGTTTAGATGAAAAAACCAGTCGAAAACACATAAAGCAAAAAAGGCAGGAAGCAAGTAAAACAGTACCTTCTGTAAGTCGTAACAAGCAACGGCAGCAGGGACGCTGACATACTCATTTCCAAAGTCAGCAGAGATTCTGATGCCCTGAGTCACCCTGTACCCAAGAGTATCTCTCTAAAGAGGATCGTCAAGGAAAATAGACTGGTCAGCCTTGACGTTCAGGGCAGGATAGAAGGGCTCATTGGCAACCCTAGAAGGGCACGATACAGGCCTAAGAGCTGAGTCAATGTGTACTTCAGAAAACTCTAGAGGGCCAGCTGCCTTGAAAACCCACCTACAGATTTAGAAGAAACACAGAAGGGATGAGCATAAGCCTCCCCAAAGTATTGATTCACACAGCGTTTAAGGTCACTGGAGGCAGGAGTAGCCCCAACTTGGGAATTCAGGATTGTGACCGGCTTAGAATGACCAAAGGCTAAAGAGAACAGCTCGTCCATAGTAGGTAGTTGGGCCCTTTTAGGAGAAGGCTCACGTGGAGGAGTGATAGGCTCCAAATCAATAACAATAGTAGGGCCCTCTCTACCAGAAGTGTTGGGTGTATGCCTACCACGATGACGGCTGCGCAGGCGGTCATTATAGGACCTTACCTGAGAAAAAGGATTGTGGGTCACCGCTGCACTGGTAAAAACAGAAGTAGAAGCAGGAAGCTCAATAGTGAGGCCTGCAGTAGTGGAAGGTTCGAGTAGAACATGCTTGGCAGAAGTAGAAGAGGGAAGAGGTCGACTCTCTGAAACAGGAAGCGAACCCTCATTAGTTGAGGGCAGAACATGCCTAATTGAAATAGAACCCTACGGTTCAAGCCCAAAAGATACATCAATTTGCATAGGCTCATACACTCCACCAGCACCAGCAACAGGTGGAACGTCAAAAGATGCAGCGTTTAGCAAAGAATCTGCGAACTCATTGTTGTTGTGACCTGTGTGGTCTGAAGTTTCCATAGCATCGGGGACCTCAAGATTGAAGTGAAAGAAATGGTATACTTCGAACAAGTGTATTATTCCGACAGAGGGTTCAGAATTAATTAGAAAGCTAATTATTTAGTGAGATCAAATGATCGGAATGCTTAACTGGAGGCCGCTTCCGATCAGTATTATTAATGAATAATTAATATTACAGCTTAATCTTGACTGAACCCTTCGGGTCATACCCAATCGTGTAACCGAACCAAAGCGACGAATTAATCCGAAGGATTAAATAAGTCAATAGAGGTTTACAAACAAAGACATCGAATTCCTAGCTTAAAGCGTCAAACCGAGCATCGTAAGTCGAGTCAAATTTAGGAATTGACGAGACGGAAAAATAAGCCAAACAACAAGTCACAACGTATAGCCCTAACCTCGGAATGGCCGAGCCATCCAAGCACTAGGGCAATATGGCTAGCAAAGGCTGCCAGTATGCGAGGCATGCGCGTGCTGGCTTGAGGAGTTGCAGCATGTCGAGCAAGCTAGCAGCTAGCATCGCATGCTAGCAACGCTGCCTAGCTGGCGCAGTAGGCAAGCATCATTGACGTGCTAAGCGTGCTAGCATGCTAACAGCATACGCCCAGCAACCCGTAAGCACGCGTGGCTTGCTGGGCCGAGCGTGCGAGCAACCAGCTGGCAGGCCCAGCCAAGGGGACAGGACTCCAGCGAGGCAGCCTTGGCTCCCAAGGCAGGCCACGCCAGTTGGCGCGCTGCGATAGGCCGAGCATATGTGAGGCCAGTTCTTAAGGGTTGTTTGGGGAGCAAGGGGAAGGTGGTCCTCACCTAACCCCTTGCTCTCCTTGCGCCACTTGTTGTTTGGTGATTGTTTTGGCATTTTAATTGAATTTGGAATTAAATTAAATCTTATTTTTTCTTTTTACCAACTATCCCACATTGAAAGATGATGGGAATTCTTGGGGAGACTTCCCTATAAATACCCATCATTGGGTATTGGGATTTTCACTTGAGTTGGTGAACTTTAAAGGATCTCCATAAGAGAGAAAACCTTTTGTATAGGGTAACTCCCGCTGAACTGCCCCACGCTCCTAGCATTACTTGAGGGGTGTGGACTCGTGCCAGTCCAGTCCGGGCAAGGAAAAGCCTCCTAGGGGCTCAGCCTCACGGCTGACCCCTGAGGGCTCCATCTTAGAGTTAGGGATAACCTCCCAGGGGCTCAGCACTAGGGCTGGCCTCAGCAGGCTTTAGCCTGCAGCACCAAGAATAGAACAACTATAAATAGTAACCCAAGTACAATGAAAAAGAGGTTAGACACATACATCTCATCACTTATCCATTATTATTCACAAAAAAGCCTTACTAAGTTAAGCATCGGAGGGGGGTTCCTCGAAGCCACCCCTGAAGGCATAACAACTGTTATTGTGCATATAACTTCCGACCGACATCCAGGCCTGACCCTCTACAAGGCTTCGAAACTACACCCGGAACAATTGGCGCTAGAAGGAGGGGATAGTTCCGACACCTTAGCTCGGCTAGTGAAGGTTGTTCGAAGTCGGGAAAGCCGCCATGACGAGGGAAAAGCCAGATCCGGCGATTAAAACACCCGTAACCGATAGTACCCAAACACCACAAAAGAAATCCGATCCCACAAAAATAACCGCAAAATCAACACCGATCATTACCCATAACCCAAATCATGATGGAGGTTCTTCCGATATTACCAAAAACGCAAATGGAGCTCATAATCCAATCGGACTAACTCAAACAGTTCGATTCGGAATGCCATTCACAAACCAGAACAACGAGGTGATTACCCAAACACCGACTGGAAAGTTCCAAACAGTGCAAATACCAGAGGTACTGTAGAACTTGTCCCAGTGCAGCAAGGATCAACTAGCTGCCATGACAGTTGTGCTGAACTCATTTGGAAGGGGATCGAGCTCCACTCGTCCGCAGGCATCTGCTGGGCAGACTCCTATCAGGTCACCTGTACACAGTCTGACTCTAGAGTAGAAGGAGCTTGCAGCCCTGAGGAAGAGAGTAAAAGAGTTGGAGGCCAGAAACTTAAATAGAGAATGAAGCTCGGAGGAGTCAAGCGAAGTCCTCGCTGGCAACCCGCGCAGCAAATCCCCTACCCACAGCTAGTCTCTAAGCCCCGCTCGCTCTAAGAAGGTAAAGATCATGGTGACCCCTGAGGACTCACCTTCTGCAAGGAAATTGTGGAGGAACCGATGGAAAAAAATCAAGATGCCTTCATGCAAATATAGTGGAACAACGACCCCTAAGAATCATTTGTCTGCCTTTGAGAGTCATATGGTGTTATACACCAGAACTGACTCAGTCTGGTGTAAAACATTTCCTCCAACCCTGGAGGTATTGGCTGTGGAGTGGTATCGTTCGCTGGAGAAAGGGTCAGTTTACTCGTACAATGGCTTGAAGAGGCTATTCATGGATCATTTTGTCACACTGGTAGACCATACCAAAGTGACAATAGAACTGATGTCGCTAGAGCAGGGCGAGACTGAATCACTCAGAGATTTCATCACTCGGTTCAATAAAGAGGCAACGTTTATTCCCAACACGAGCCAGGAAGTGGCGTTGTTAGCAATGCAGAGCGGCCTATTCCCAGGGTCAGCATTCAGAGAGTTCATGGGCAGGAAGAATCTGAAAACACTGGCAGTGGCCCTGGGTAAGGCCCATGAACTCATTAAGGGGGACGAAACAGACAGAGCCATGCTGGCCAGAAGGTTAGCCTTTGCCAAATCAGGCAGAAGGGCAGAGTCCTGCCGACAGAGGCAGCTGGCAAAGCAGAGCCTAACTTTGCTGGGTACGGTAAGGCGGACCAGCGAAGGAGAGACAATGAAAGGTCTTTAGGCCAAAGGAGACAGGGCAAAGGAAGATTGCAGGGAAGATATGAACAATACACCCCGCTGACTCATAGCCGATCTCACATCTTCAATGTGAACAAGTATGATGATAAGTGGCAGAGACCACCAAGGATGACTACCAGTAACCTAGACCCAAAGAAATGGTGCAACTTTCACAAAGACAAGGGTCGTATGACTGAGGAATGCATGCACCTCAAAGACAATATTGAAGACCTCATCAAAAGGGGGTAACTGAATCAAATTTAAATAATACTCTAGGCAGGACAGGATCCGGGGTAATGATAGACCCAGAAATGATCGATGGAAGGATAGTAGGGGTTACAAGAGTAAATAGGAAGAGAAAGACAAAGAAAAGAGAGAGCTAGGAGACGTGTTGGTGATTAGCGGTGGGCCTGTGCATGGAGGAACAATCTGCAGGGCTAGAGCTGACCTCAGAGACATGGTCCATCAAGTAAATTACAATGAGCGCAGAAAGTAGTCACCACCACCTCCTCAGCCAAAGGTAGTGTTTGACGAGTAGGATCAGCAAGGAGTCATATACCCATCTGACGACCCTCTGGTAGTCGCATTAACAATTGCGAATCGGAAAGTTAGGAGAGTCCTAGTAGATGGAGGAAGCTCAGCCAACATCATGTTCATAGAAGCTTTCCACAAAATGCATCTAGACAGCAAAGACCTCAAAAGGGTGAGCTATAAAGTCACAGGGTTTGATGGCTTAGAAATGATACCAGAGGGGATAATAGAATTGTCAATCTAAGTGGGAGAATGAGCTCAGGCCAAGAACGTGAGAGTAGAGTTTCTCGTCATTAAATCCCAATCTCCGTACAACGTAATAATGGGCAGGCCCCTCATCCATAAGATAAGTGGAGTGGTGTCCACGCTGCACTTAGCATTAGCATATGCTAACAACAGAGGCTGCCAGAAAACGGCAAGGCAGTGTTACATTACTGCTCTGAAAAGCCCAATAAAATATGGTTCTCTGCCCAAAGTCCCAGAAGAGGTTGTAAGAGTGGAAAAAGTCTCTAGAAAGAGGAAAAGGCAGGAGTAAAAGAAGAAAAGGAAAAGCAGAAGCTAGCCATGGAAAATTTTGGGCCTGAGAGGGAAGATGTAGCCCGTCCAACTCTAGAGGGGGAACATGAGGTAGTTGCATTAGTCAAAGGAGACGAGTCCAGGACAGTAAAGATTGGGAAAGACATCGAGCCTAATGTCAAAGTGAACTTGATAGCGTTGCTTAGGAAGAACGCTGATGTGTTCGCATTCTCAGCGGACAAAATGCTAGGTATCGATCCAAAGATCATGGAACACCGCTTGAACGTCAGAGAAGACTCGAGGCCAGTGAAGCAAAAGCTGAGAAATTTTTCTGTAGAAAAAAAAATTAGGCCATCCAGGAGGAAGTGGACAACATCTTGCCTGCGAAATTCATAAAACCTTGTGACTACCCAGAATGGCTAGCAAATATGGTAGTGGTTAAAAAATCTAATGGCAAATGGAGGATGTGTGTAAACTTCACAGACCTGAATCGAGCCTGCCCAAAAGACTGCTATCCCCTGCCTTGAATAGATCAGATGGTAGACTTGACGAGCGGGCATGCACTCTTGAGTTTTATGGATGCCTTCTCGGGTTACCACCAGATCAGCCTGTACGAACCAAACAGAAAGAAAGCGGCCTTCATCACTGACGGGGGAGTATTCAACTATGTCACAATGCCTTTTGGCCTGAAGAATGCTGGTGCAACGTTCCAAAAAACCATGGACAAGGTCTTCGCTCATCAAAGGGGGAGGAATGTGGAGGTATATGTAGATGATTCCATAGTAAAAAGTTTGACAGCGCACAACCACATCTCTGACTTGAAAGAAACAATCAGCACTTTGAACAAATACCATATAAAGTTTAACAAAAAAAAAATGCGTATGTGGAGTGACAACAGGCAAGTTTTTAGGCTTCTTGGTGAGTGAAAGGGGGATCGATGCGAACCTAGAGAAAATACAATTAAGCTGTCTTAAGTCTCCTAGAGCCTAAGAGCTTCAAAGACGTTAAAAGGTCGACATGTAGGATGACAGCTCTCACTAGATTCATCAGCAAGTTAGCAAATAAAGCTCTACCATTTTTTCAACTCCTGAAGGGAAATTGTACATTCAAGAGGGAGCAAGCAGAAAAGGAGACATTTACTAAAGTAAAAGAACACTTGGTCAGCCTACCAACAATGACAAGTCCAAGGGTAGGAAAGAAGCTAAAATTATATGTGTCTGCGTTGCAACAAACAATAGGATCAGCCCTGCTAGTGGAGAGAGGAAAAACTCAACATCCAATTTACTTTGTCAGCCATGTCCTGACCCAGGCGGAACAGAGATACTCGTTAGTAGAGAAAATGGCCTTGGCCGTCGTCACAACTACTAGAAAGCTAAAACCGTACATCAATGCTCATATAATACAAATATTAACAAATTACCAGCTGGAAAAAAGCTTTGCAAAGAATGGATGCCTCAGGAAGGTTACTAAAGTGGGAAATAGAATTGACTGAGTACGAGCTGGAAATCAAGCATAGGATGGCAATAAAAGCTCAAGCTTTAGCAGACTTCATAATAGAGGCAAGCTACGAATAAGTAGAGGAAGAGATGGGAATATGGAAGGTGGTTGTAGATGGATCAGCTGCCCACACAGGCAGCGGGTTTGGAATAATTATGGTATCACCAGAAGGCAATATCTTTGAATATGCAATCAAGTTCGAATTCCAAGCCTCCAACAATGAAGCTGAGTACGAGGCCACATTGGCGGGTCTGAGGATAACTTTAGCAGCAGGTGCTAAGAAAGTGAAACTCCAGACTAACTCACAGCTAGTAGCGAGCCAGCTTTGGGGGAGTATGAGGCCAGATCGAGAGCCGTTAATGCAAAAATATGTAGCCTCTGTAAACGAGTTGACAGCCCAGTTAGTTATCTTTGATATCAAGTTGGTCCCTAGGGCCGAAAACGCTCAGACAGACGCACTCTCCAAGCTAGCAAGTTCAACTTTGCAGAGTGTTGAGGGGCAGAGGCAGGTGAATTGCGCTAGCCAACAAAGATCATGGTACTCAGATATATTGGCATATCAACTGCATGAAACGTTACCTGACGATGAAAAACAAGCAAAAACAGTGAAAAAGGAATCATACAGATACATGGTATTGTATGGAGAGTTGTGCAGAAAAGGGTATTCAAAACCTGTCCTCAGATGTGTCCTAGACTGGAAGCAGCAAGCAATCATGAAGAAAGCCCCTGAAGGGATCTGTGCAAATCATATAGGAGGGAAAGCCCTGGCATTAGAGATCATCAAGCGAAGGGCATATTGGCCAACCCTAACCCAGGATGCCATGAACTACGTCAAAAGTGTGACCAATGCCAGAAGTACTCCCCAGTGATAAATTAGCCTACTAACGACCTCACACCGATTCTCAACCCCATCCTGTTTCTCAGTGGGGAATGGACATCTTAGGGTCATTCACCACTGGCTCAGGGAGCAGGAAGTTCTTGATCGTGGTCGTGGACTACTTCACAAAGTGGATAGAGGCAGAACCCATAAAGTATATCAAGGCTTTGTAGGTTACAAAGTGGATAGAGGCAGAACATTCATATGAAAAACTCTCATTACCAGATTTAGGATTCCGCGGTGCATAGTTTTTACCATGGCTGCCAGTTTCACTATGACACCATCAGAGACTACCTTGAGAAAATGGGAAAAAAGTATGCCAGCACTTCTGTTTGTCACCCGCAGAGCAACGGGCAGGCAGACAAATACTCTATGCCCTTCAAAAGAAACTGGAGGAGCACAAAGGCTAGTGGGCTGATTTGGTCCCAGAGGTATTGTGGGCTAACAAAATAACAGAGAAAGAAGCAATAGGTAAAAGGTCCTTTTTCTCTGGCTTATGGGGCTAAGGCAGTAGTCCCCATCGAAGTGAAACTCCGAAGTTTAAGGGTGCAGCACTACAATAGCCAGGAAAACGAAGACAGGATGAAGGAAGAGTTAGATCTCCTGCTAAAGGTCGGGCTGAAAGCTGATCTGAGATTAGCTGCTCAGAAAAACAGAATGGTTAAAGTTTACATCAAAAAAGTGAAGCACAGAGAACTCGGAGAAGGAGCCCTGGTATTGGGAAGAACGGCTGTTGTAGGTAGAGGAAAGCTACATGGAAAGCTGAGCGCAAATTGGTAAGGACCCTTCATAATACATAAGCAAGTGGGGCCAGGGGCCTATATACTCTCTGACTAGGATAGCTGTATCTTGAGGAACAGTTTCAGCGCTGACATCCTAAAGAAGTTTTTCATGTAATTTGATGTCTTACTTCAGCAACTTATTCAGCTATAAATAAAGAAAAAGTTTTAAGTTTTATTTTAGCTAAGTTGTAATTTTTAAGAAGTGGAACATTAAACTCTGCGTGAGGCGTTTCGCATTATCAATGGAATATTTAACCTTTGCGTGAGGCCTTTCCTTAAACATGATATAATATTGCATTACTACTTACTTCTTTGTTTGCAAAGAATTATATGTTCCTGCCAAATCGAGCAGGGAGAAGTAGGGGTTGCAGCAATAAGGCAAGCCTAGCATGAGCCAAGAAAAAACAAAAAACAATGTATTCACCTCATTAAAGCCTCGCTACAATAAAGTGGAAGTAGAAACCCTGTTCATAGAAACAGCGGCATAACACTTAAACCGCACTAAAATAAAGTGGCGGCATAAAAACCTAGAGCCCTGCCCAAGAGGCAAAGGACGGGCAAGTAACGCAAAACAAGGAGGCCACAATCCTGCGCTAAAGATGTTTTTCAACCTTGGAAGATTATTACAATAGGGACGCCTAAAGTAACAATTTATCTAGTAAAACAAGGCTGAGATCGCTAGTAAGCAAAGGTAGCTAGCAGCACAAACAGGGAAGTAGCAGTGTCCGCTAGGAAGGGGGAAAACTTCAAATAGTGAAAAGAGAAGTGCCCTTTTATTTTAACAACTGAACTCAGCACACATCAAGCAAAAATGCACAATAGAGAATGCACAACCAAAGGAAAAGAAGGAAGCTAAAAATTAAAGCAAGTACATCATAATAAATTGCAAAGTCTATGCCAAACAACTCCTGGCACTAAGCAGAAAACCAAAGAGCAGATTCGCAAAAACACAAAAATATTGTTTTAGCAAGAAAAAGAAAAGTAGATAGTTTTGGCAATTAGCTTAAAAAAACATTAGCTTACTATAAAACGGGGATAGGGGTAATAAGAGGAACCACTGGAAGAAGAGGGAGATGGCCGCCAAAACCTTTATTGGTTGGCAGGAAGGGCCTCAGAAAACTCCAAAGGACCCGTTGCCCTGAAAACCGCGCCTACGGAGTTAGAAAAAACAGATAAGGGATGAGTATAAGTCTCCTCAAAATATTGATTCACGCAGCGATTAAGCTCACTAGAAGCAGGAAAATCCCCACCTTGAGAATTCAGCGCGATGATGGGCTTAGATTGGCTAGAAGCTGAAGCAAACAACTCGTCCACTGTGGGAACTCTAGCCCTTTTAAGAAAAGGCTCACGTGGAAGAGAGATAGGCTCCAAGTCAATAATAGGGGTAGGAACCTCTCGGCCAGAAGTGCCGAGCGCGTGACCACGACGACGAAGATTGCGCGGACAATCATGGTAAGACCTTGTCTGAAGCGCAGGGAAGCTCAGCGGGAGCTACCCTATACAACAAGCCCCTCAAGAGGTGGTCTGAGGCACTTAGGCCAGTTCTTGCTGACTGGAGACGTTCTTCTGCCCTGAGGTTAAGAGCATGGGAAGAGCTCTGCCGAAGCTATCCAATATAACTAGTCCCTCCAAGAGGTGGTACGAGGGATCCATGCCAGCTCTTCCAAGAATTTGACTCCTGCCGGGTCATTACTTGGCTGGATTTACTTACCGAAATCCTTCTCAGACAACTAGCCCCCCTGAGTCTCACATCTGCACTCAGCTGATTTGAGGCTCAGAGAGTTTCGCTAGTGGGGTGCGTTATGCTGAACTGTCTGGGTGAGGAGTTGTGATTACTCCCGCTGAAGTTATTAAAAAGCGACGAGCTGAGGCTAAGCAAGGAGCTTTGCTTACTCCCACTGAAGTTATTTCAAAGCGACGAGCCGAGGCTGAGCGAGGAGCTTTGATTACTCCCGCTGAAGTTATTTCAAAGTCAGGCTGACCGAGGAGCTTTGATTTTGTCAAGCTGATTTTTTCTTTTTTTTTTTATTATTATTTTTTTTTTTTTTTTTTTTTTTTTTTACGACGTGGCTATGTTTAGTGGGTGTTTATCTCCCTTTGATGGGTAGGTAACTGCCATTGAATGCCATTATTCCGTTTCCCCTCACCTTTTTTCGTATTCTGCGTTTTCACTAAACCGATTTTCATCTTAATTATGAAATCATTGTTCTTCCTTCTTTTCTCATTCACTCACTTGCTTATTTCCAGTTACTCCCTCCTCGCTCTAACTTCTCACTTCCTTCTCTTTTACTATTCTTCTTGCTCTGAGTTTCGCAATTTGCTTGGGTGTCGCTCGTCGCAAGTTCGCCGTGAACTAGCTTGTGTTTGCTACACATTTGTTGATCGTTCCTCACAAGGTACCGCCCTTAAAACTTCTTCCACCATTTTTGTACTTTCATTTGTAAAATTGAGTATTTTTTTTCCAAAGATCGTCCTTTTTCCTTTTGTTGTGTTGTTAATTAGCCCCTGTATAATTCCTTTCTTGTTCAAAGACCGATTCTTGCCTTGTTGTTGTCATTTTTGTTGCCATTGTATTTCTACTGTTCATTATTTTATTGGTTATATTTGTTGACTCTTTATTAGAAATTTTTGCTCTTTTTTCTTTTTCCAAGTTTCGATCATTTTGGCCATGTCGGACGCTTCTGATAGTCAAAATGATTCCTCCCACTCTTACGGCGATGGTGGTGAGTCCGAGTATGCTTCTTCTTCCGATTCGACTCGCTCTGGTGAGCCTTCCAGGCCATCTGTCCCTTTTTCTTTTCCCATTTCTTGCCCCCCTCTCCAAGTTTTGTTTCCTTCCAACTGCAATGTTCAAGTGGGGAGTGTGCCCGTCGCTGGCGCTTCTACTCGCGTCACTGAGCCCAGCGGTGGACACTCTGATCCTAGTGCGTTCCATCCACCTTCGTGGTAGGGTGCGCAACGATACTTTTGACCCTTATTGTGAGAGGGTCCTAATGACCAGGGGGTTGCGCTGTCTCACTTGTTGCGTCTGCGGTTGCGTGCTGCTCGCCATGCACAACTGGCAGCCGAGGTCAGGACCTTCCTGTCGATGCCCCTAGGAGCCCCTTTCCTGATGTACTTCCTTTACGTGAATTTTCTTGGTTGGATGATATATCTAATGTGCACCGTTTTAACCATTATGTAGAGCGCAGATCCACTCATGTTGATATTTCAATGGTTGCTCCTCAACCCTAATCTCCTGGAGATGCTGCCTTGAACGCTTGTCAGTCCTGGTACGTAGATGAGGTGGTCCCTCTAGGCGATTTAACCTTCTATTTTAATGACAAGGCTGACGGTCCTCGTTTCTGCTCCCCGAGTTCTGACTGACGAATGCTAGCTGCCCGATTAAAGTTAACAGAGTGTGGTAATACTTTTATGGGATGGGAGAAGGTTACGAGTTAGTGTTGCCCAAAGTTGGGTCCAGCCTTTCCAACCCTCTAATGGGCCACATTGCCGTTTTTGCTTCCCAACTGGACGTGGGAATAAGGTTTCCTTTGGATCCAACACTAGACAAGCTGTTGCGTGCCTTGAACATTCCTCTCTCCTTGATTTTTCTCGCGTCTCTCCATATGCTGATATGTTTGTTTTGGACGGTACGTTTTAAACGCTTTCCATAGTCTCTCTTTCTGTTTCATCAGTTGTTTAACTTTAAACGGAGTGCTTCAGGTGATGACTCTTGCTGGTTCTATCTTGCACTGAAACCTTAAAGAGTCTTGTCTTACCCCAAACTGGGCCACTTTAGGGATTGGCAGGGAAAATTCTTTTGGATGCGTGTTCCGCCTGACTTTGGGTGCCCTCGCTCTTTTTATTGTGTTAGATCAAATATGGGTGGCATCACTCTGCAGGCAGCCGACGCTACCAAAGAAGCTCACGCCTTTGATCCTTTTGAGGGTGAGTCCTTTTCTCCCAAAACATGGCTTCCCAATGGGTTTTATGTTATAGGGAATGCTCAGCTCTTTGCCATGCGTTTATGCTCGACTCATGAGTCTGATAAGATTTTGCTCGCCTTGCAGTCATTTTTTTCTACCTCTCTCTACTTTTTCTTTCAGTGATAGTATAACTGACTTGTTTTTCTCCTTCTAGGTTATGACAAATTGGACAAGGCCTTGCTGGGTGTGGATGATACTTGGAAGCCTATTGTCAGGACTCTAGTATATCCTCCCTTTCCCCTTGAAGTATTAGAAGTTTATGCTGTTGCCCGCTTGGATGAATCACGTCCACTCCCTCCTGAGTTCAAACATGGTTCCACCACTACTGGGGCTTCTTCTCGTTCTACTCAACTGTCCGAGCAGAGACTCAGCCTGAAGTTTGTACTGCTGCCAGTGATCAAGTTAGGGGGAATGCTGAGTCCCCTCAAAAGTCTGGGTCGTTGATGGCGCCGAGTTCTTTGGCCGCGGTCTCCGGTCGGTGGATAGCTCAGGCTGTTGATGACAATAAGGATGAGGTCTATAATCGCGAAGTCCCCGAGGCTACATATAACTCAGATCGCGCAGGGCACAACAACAATGAGTTCGCAGATTCTCTGTTTAACGCTTCCTCTTTCAGTGCTGGTTGGGTATCTAAGTCTATGCAAGTCGATGCATCTTTTGGGCTTAAACCCTAAGGTTATAATTCAATTGGGCATGTTCTGCCCTCCTCTAATGAAGATTTACTTCCTATTTCGAAGAGTCGACCTCTCCCCTCTTTCACTTCTGCCGAGCATGTTCTGCCCGAACCTTCTATTACCACCTCTTGGGGGACTAGTTGTATGGGATAGCTTCGGCAGAGCTCTTCCCATGCTCCTAGCCTGAGGGCAGAAGAACGTCTCCAGTCAGCAAGAGTTGGCCTGAGTGCCTCAGACCACCTCTTGAGGGGCTAGTTGTATAGGGTAGCTCTTGCTGAGCTGCCCTGCGCTTCTAGCAATACTTAAGGGGTGCGCACTCGTGCTAGTCAAGTCCAAGGCAAGGGAAAAACCCTCCCAGGGGCTTAGCCTCACGGTTAACCCCAGAGGGCTCCATCTCAGAGTCAGGGATAATCTCCTAAGGGCTCAGCACCAGGACTGGCCTCAGCAGGCTTCAGCCTACAGCACCAAGAATTGATCAACTATAAATAGTAACCCAAGTACAACGAAAACGAGGTTAGACACATACATCTCATCACTTATCCATTATTATTCACAAAAAACCCTTACTAACTTAAGCATCAGAGGGGGATTCCTCAGAGCCACCCCTGAGGGCATAGTAACCGTTATTGTGCAGGTAACTCCAAACCGACATCCAGGCCTGACCCCCAGCAAGGCTCCGGAACTACACCTGGAACACCTTTGTTCGTAAACTCTAAGTTGTTTTGGTCTAGCCTTGACTAAGCTTCGAGGTAGGGACCGGTTACGGTTCGGTAGCAAGGGTGTGAGCTGTTGGAGGGTCTCGCACTTGCGGAACTTGAAGCTTTCAAGTCCGAGCTTAACGGTTGAGTGAAGCACGCTACGAGGGTGAGCATTCTTTCTCTCTTTTCTTTCGCTTCTCTTATGTTTTGTTTATTTTGCATGCTTTTATTTATGTTGTAATTATTATGCATGCGATCCGGTTATCGGGTTTTGTTTCCGCGTGGTGTTAGACACCGCAAAACCCAACATGAAGACCTCATTGTTGCTCTCATCAAGAGTCTGGGCTATCCACCGACCGGAGACCGCAGCCGATAAATTCAGCGCCATCAACAACCCAGACTTTTGGGGGGAGTCAGCATTTCCCCTAACTTGTTCGCTACCAGCAGTAGATGCTTCAGGCTCAAGCTCTGCTCAAACAGTGGGAGTAGAACAGGCAAAGGTACCAGCGGTAGTAGAACCATGCCTAAACTAGAGAGGGAGCAGACGTGCCTCACCCAAGCGTGCCGCTGCATAAAGCTCCAGCACTTTAAGGGGGTAGGAAGGATACCCTGGGGTCTTGACAATAGGCTTCCAAGTATCATCCATGCCCAGCAACGCCTTATCTAACTTGTCATAGCCTAAAAAGAGGGAAGGAAGTTAGTTACAGTATCACAAAAAGTAAAATAAAAATAGCAAACATATATCTGAGACAAGAGGAATCTTACCAGGCTCATGGGTCGAGCACAGACGCATGGTAGAAAGCTGAGCGTTCCCTATAACATACAATCCATTAGGAAGCCACGTTTTAGGAGCGTAAACCTCACCCTCAAAATGATCGTAGGCTTGAGCTTCCTTGGCAGCATCAACTGTCTGTAGAGTGATACCCCCCATATTTGATCTCACACAGCAGAAAGAGCGAGGGCACCCAAAGTCAGCAAGGACGCGCAACCAAAAGAACTTTCCCTGCCAATCCCTGAAGCGGCCCAACTTGGGGTAAGACTAAACTCTCTTAGGCTTGGGCGCAAGGTGAAACCAGTCAGAATCGGTGCCCAAAGCGCTCCGTTTGAAACTAAATAGTTGGTGGAACAGAGACAAAGACTCTAGAAAACGTTTGAACCGCACCATCCAAAGCAAGCAGATCAGAGTATGCAAGGACGCTGGTAGAATTAGTGAAAGAGGAATATTAAAGGCGCGCAACAGCTTGTCCAAAGTTGGGTCTAAGGGAAACGTCAAACCCACGTCCAGCTGGGAAGCGAAAACAACAATATGACCCGCTGGAGGGTTGGCAAGGCTGGAACCAGCCTTGGGTAGCACTAACTCATAGCCCGGTCCCATCCCATATAAGGAATTGCCACACTCTGCTAGTTTCAGGCGTTCAGCCAGCATCCGCCAATCAGAGCTCAGGGAGTAGAGACGAAGACCTTAAGCCTTGTCATCCAGATAGAAGGCGCAGTTACCTAGAGGGACCACCTCATTCACGTACCACGGCTGGCAAGCATTCAAAGCAGCATCTCCTGGAGACTGGGATTGAGGGGCAGCCATTGAACTGTCAACAGGGGTAGAGATGCGCACTACATAATGATCAAAACGGTGCACATCAGACATGTCATCCAACCAAGAAAACTCACGCAAAGGAAGTACAACAGGAAAAGGGCTCTTAGGAGCATCAGCGGGAGGGTTGGCCCTGACCTCACCTGCCAGTTGGGCATGGCGAGCAGCACGCAGCCGCAAACGAAGTAGATGAGGCAGCGCAACCCCCTAGTCATCAAGACCCTTTCACAATAAGGGTCAAAAGTGTCGCTGCGCACCCTACCACGAAGGTATGGATGAAAAGCGCTAGGGTCAGAACGACCATCGCTGGGCTCATCAACACGAGTAGAAGCGCCAGCGATAGACGCACTCCCCGTTGAGGCATCAAAATTAGGAGAAAACACAATTTGAAGAGGGGAACAAGAAACGAGAGAAGGAAAAGGGACAGATGGTCTATGAGGCTCACCTGAATGAGTCGATTCGGAAGAAGTGGACTCAGACTCGCCACCACCGACGTAAGAGCGGTAGGAATTGTTTTGACTATCAAAGGCGTCCGACATAGCCAAAAGATCGAGACTTAGAAAAAAGAGAAAGAACACAAAATCTCTAATAAGTGAAACAAAAAGGGGAAAGAGAAAAAAAAACGAAAAATCAACGGGGCAAAAAAGGGGACGATCTTTGGAAAAAAGCATACTTAATTCTACAAAAGGAAGTACAAAAATGGCGGACGAAGGTAAAAATACGGTACCTTTTGAAGGACGAGCAACAAATATGGAGCAATCAAGGACTAATTCACGGCGAACTTGCAGCAAGCGACACCCAAACAAATCACAAAACTTAGAGCAAGAAAGATGGATAAAATAGGAGAGTAAAGTTAGAGCGAAAGGAAAATAACTGCAAAGAGACGAGTGAGTGAATGGAAAAAGAGAGAAGAAAAAGAATTTTGAAATTAAAATGAAAAACAGAGTAGTAAAAACGCGAAATACGAAAAGAAAATAGGGGAAAGTGAATGCCGGCATTAAATGATGACAGTTACCTACCCAACAAAGGGAGATAACCACCCACTAAGCATGGCCACGTAAAAAAAAAAAAAAAAATCCCAGTCTGACAAAATCAAAGCTCCTCGCTCAGCCTCAGCTCGTCGCTTTAAAATAACTTCAGGGGGAGTAATCAAAGCTCCTCGCTCAGCCTCAGCTCGTTGCTTTGAAATAAATTCAGCGGGAGTAATCAAAGTTCCTCGCTCTGCCTTAGCTCGTCGCTTTGAAATAACTTCAGCAGGAGTAATCAAAACTCTCGCTCAGCCTCAGCTCCTCGCTTTGGAATAGCTTCAGCGAAAGTAATCAAAGCTCCTCGCTCAGCCTCAGCTTGTCGCTTTGAGTAACTTCAGCGGGAGTAATCAAAGCCCCTCGCTCAGCCTCAGCTCGTCGCTTTGAAATAACTTCAACGGGAGTAATCAAAGCTCCTCAGCCTCAGCTCGTCGCTTTGACTAACTTTAGGGGGTGTAATCGAAGCTCCTAATAATGATAGTTCAACATGACATGACATAGCTCACTAGCAGAACTCACTGAGCCTCAAATCAGCTGACTACAAATGTGAGACTCAGGGTGACTAATTGTATGAGGATGATGTCGGTCAGCAAATCCAACCAAGTAATGAACTAACAGAAGTCAGACCCTTGGAAGAGCTGGAACGGGTCCCTCGTACCACCTCTTAAGGGGCTAGTTGTATGGGATAGCTCCGGCAGAGCTCTTCCCATGCTCCAAACCTCATAGAAAAAGAACGTCTCCAGTAAGCAAGAGCTGGCCTGAGTGACTTAGACCACCTCTTGAGGGGCTAGTTGTATGGGGTAGCTCCCGCTGAGCTAACCCACGCTCCTAGCACCGCTTAAGAGGTGCGTACTCGAGCTAGTCTATTCCAAAGCCACAGAAAATCTCCCAGGGGCTCGGCCTCATTGCTAACCCCAGAAGGCTCCATCTCGGAGTCAGGATCAATCTCCCAAGGGCTCAGCACTAGGGCTGACCTCAGCAGGCCTCAACCTGCAGCGCCAAGAATGGTACAATTATAAATAGCAATTCAAGTACAACGGAAAAGAGGTTAGACACATATATTTCATCACTTATCCATTATTATTCATCCAATACCTTACTAACTTAAGCATCGGAGGGGGGTTCCTCGAAACCACCAGAGGGCATAACCACCGTTCATTGTGCAGGTAATCCCAGCCGACATCCAGATCTAACCACCAGCTAGGCTCCGGAACTACACCCAGAACAATATTGTAAAAAACATCCTAAACATGATACTAGAAATCGTAAAAAACATCTTGACATAATACTAGGAAGTAAAATAATATTGTAAACATGATTTCTACTCCAAAATCAAAGAACGATAATAAGGGTGATTGAATTACTCACTTTGATGCTTCAACCTTCTTGCTATTAAAACAATATACACGTTAGTAACTTCAAGAAAGTTAATTCAATAAAGTAAATAAATAAAATATGAATTGAAGTATAGATTTGGGACCAAACCCGCAGAACTATCAACCTTTCACGTCGAGGTCGAAGGCAACGTCGAGGTTGGCTAGGAGTATTCAAGTCTCGTGAAGAAGGTATGGTGTTTGATTTGGATGAGTATCAAGGATACGTTTAGGGTGTGTTTAGGCTAAGCTAAGAACACGGGATCAAGAGAGAGAAGAGATGATTAAGAATATTAAAGGTGATGATGATGATTGTTGGTGATTGAAAAGCTGGAAAACAACCTCTATTTATAAGGAAAAAAGAGAGTCGAAGAGACCAGAAAAGATTAATTTGAATCAAAATAAAACTCTTTTTATCGCGGCGCAACAGGTGTATCGCAGCGCGTTGGAGTGTATCACCCCGCGTTGGAACCGTCGTAGTGCATCAGGACCATCGCGGTGCGTTGGTCATGGCGTTGTGCGCTGGTTTTCTTAAGGATAATCTATTTTATTCGGAGTTTTGGTTTTTGATTGGTTTCTATGTAAATCATATCCGAACGTATTTGAATTCGAATGGAACAAGGATTATCAAAACGAGAAGTTTTATTCAATTTCAAACTCTTTGATCTTTATCTTTTCAGAAAGAATAAACTAGAACCCTCTAGAAACTTCTAAAAGAGTCCTAATTGATTTAGGATTGGGAATATGGTATTTAGACCCTCACATGATCATTGGGTCGTAGGTAAGGTGGACCTAAGTCCGAATTGGGCTCGGTTTAGTATTTTGGCCATAACTTATTCGTTTTGAGTCTGATTTTGGCTTATAATATATCGTTGGAAAGATCTTTTCAATCCCCATCCATATAAACAACAATTGGACTAGGAATAAGGACCAAAATAAACTGGTTGGACGTTTTTATGAGTTAGACACGAAATCAATGATTTTAGGGACTCAAAATAAATGATTTTAGGTTTAAAGACACGAAATGAGCGATTTTAAGGACACGAAATGAACGATTTTAAGGACGCGAAATGAATGGTTTTGGGCCTAAAGACACGAAACAAATAATTTAGGATTAAAACATTATAGGAAAGGTTAGGGGTATGGTCAGGGCTTAAGGGAAGTTCACGAGACTCTTCAACTGTTTACCGAACTCGTTAATCAAATACGTTAAAGGTACTCATCATTGGGTTTGGTTTTTGGGGGGACACAATCAGGTGTCTACACCCACACGAGTGCAAGGCACAATTTTTCAAGTGGTGTATAGCAAACCTCGTATTAAAGCATCTTTTTACTTAAGTAGTAGATGGCGTTTTCTTTACCCTCTACTTCTTATGCGAGCATAGCCCCCATTGTTTCTTTGGTGACTATTAAGTAGAGGTGAAGGGGAATTTTTGGTGTTGTCGGCGCTCGTACGGGAGGATTTTCTAGATAGGCTTTGATTTTATCAAAGGCTTTTTGACACTCAACGTCCTACACTACTGGTACATTTTTTTTGAGCTTCTTGAATATTGGTTCGCACACTGTGGTGAGCTTTTATATGAATATGCTTATGTATTGCAACCGGGCAATGAATCCTCAAATTTGTTTCTCAGTCTTGGGCGGTGGAATGGACATGATAGCCTTAATATTGGTGGGGTCTATTTCTATCTTTCTAGAGCTAATTACATAGCCTAGAAGTTTTCCAAAGGTAACCCGAATGAACACTTGGCTGGATTTAGCCTTACGTTGTACTTGCGGAGTCTTTCGAAAAATTTCCGCAAGGCTGTTTGGTGAGCTGGCCGATCTTTAGGTTTTACAATCATATCATCCACGTACACTTCGACTTCTTTATGCATCATGTCATGTAGTAGAACAGTCGCTGCTCTTTGGTATGTGGCACCCGCGTTTTTTAACCTGAATGGCATAACCGTGTAGCAGTAAGTGCCCCATGGCGTTGTGAAGGTAGTTTTTTCAACTCTTCGACTATGAGAATCTGATTGTAACCTACGTACCCATCCATAAATGAGAGAAGTGCATGATTTGTTGTATTATCTACTAGAATGTCGAAGTGAGGTAGAGGGAAATCGTCTTTTGGGCTTGCCTTATTGAGATCCTTGTAGTCAACGCACATTCTTACTTTACCATCTTTCTTGGGAACTGGTACCACATTTGCAACCCAATCTGGATACTTGGATACCCCGATTAAACCTGCCGTCAACTGTTTCTTGATTTCTTCTTTTATCTTAAGCGCTACATCAGGTTTCATTCGGCGTAGCTTTTATTTTACAGGTTTCATTCCCGGAATTAGTGGTATAGTATGTTAGGCAATATCTTCATATGACCAAGCAAAAACATCAATAAGTTCGGCGAGTATCTTAATTAATTCAACTCATTCATCCGGATTTAGAGTTAATCTAATTCTAACTTCTCTCTTAATAGTGGTGTCATTTGAAAGGTTAATTGTTTCAATTTTTTCGATTATTGTTGTTTTGTTCTCAAGTGCTTCCATTGCCTTAATTATTTCTTTGTCTTTTTCATCATTAGCAAAGCAATACTCGTCATCAGGGGTAAGGGAGTAACACAAATCGTAAGCGGAAAAAGTCATATTATTATACTCTTAAGCATTACATCAAAAAGAGAATGGTCTATAGGGACCTCATTATTAACTATCCTAGGGGTAGAATCTATAGTAGAATCGATAGTAGGAGGTGTAACAATGAGAGATTTAGAAGGTTCAACGGTAGGACCTAAAGAGGACTCAAACTTAGACTCAGACTTGGACTCGGACCCTGACGACTCAAACTCATCAAACATGGGGCCTTCACCCGTAGTTATAGTCATCTTCTTCCCGCTTAGTGTGTTCACTTTCACGGTCTTGCGCCATCCTTGAGTAGCCCTTCGACAGGAACAATCAGCTTGGAGGGGTCAAAGTTCTCATTTTGCAAGACAGTCTGTAAAAGCGTAAAGTTATCGTTGACACGCCTAGGCTTGTTTATCTCGTACCCAAAAAAGGAGGCCCATGGCTTTAAAGTTGAAGCACGGTGGCACTGGTTCCTTATGAGTAGGATTAGGAATCTCATCCAGAAAGTTACAATCTAAGAAGATTTCGAACCCAGGCTGGCGTTTTCCATTCCTGATAAGTGGTTCAGGAAATGGGTAATCCTCTCCCTCTTTTATAAATTGTCCGTTCAAAGTGAGAGGGTATGTATCTATCGGCATTGTGTCTTTCTGACCACGAGCTTTTCTTTGTGCAATGGATTTGTTTAAGGCTCGTTTAAGGTCTTCTAGAGTTGGTCCAAATCCAAGTCCAAAAGTATCCCTTTTAGGGAGGCTTGGTAATCTTATGCGTTCGGCCTTTCCTTTTTCCTTCCTAGAGTCATTCCAGGAAAGTTCCCTTGCCTTTTTAGAATGGCGTTGATGATGAGGTTTGAGTGGGGGTCGTAGTTGAGAGGTGTCTTTTCATCTTCCTCGATCAAAGAAACCTCTTCGGCGTTAAATCCCCACAAGTCTTCATCGTGCTCGTCGTGATCGACATGAATGATTAGCTTGTCGATCATATGGATCCTCATGGAGGAGGAATCAATAGTGACAGGGGCACCTCCAACCATAGCCTTTACTTTTTGATGGAGAGATGAAAGGACGACCTTTAGGTCATGAATTCAGGGCGTCCCAACAATAGATTGAATGAGGGATTAATGTCCACTACTTGAAAGGTAGTGCTATGTTCAATGACCCTTGCAGTGATGTTCATAGTAATGGTTCCAAGGGCTTGGCGACAAGAGTTGTCGTACACCCATATATCTGGTGTAGATGGATTTAAGTCCTCATCCTTATATCCCAACCTTCTGGAAATATGAAGTGGGTATACGTTAATTGTTGAACCATTGTCTATGAGGGTCATAGGCACATTCATCCTTTTGCATATTGCAGTAAGGTGCAAGGCTTTGTTGTGTTTTTCACCCTCTAGAGGTAAGTCTTTATCAGAGAAAGTGATCAAATTTTTTGTGGTAAGGAGGTCACTTGTGAGGTAGTTGGCCAACCCCTCGGGAGTAGTTTTTGAATCCACGCACCCCCACTTTTGCGGGAGCATCCATTACTGCGACTCTATGCTCGTAGGATAAGGCTAGAAGCTTCCACACATTCATTTCTACTTTAGTCTTCTTAAGTTGTTTGACCACGTCATTATCTTCTATGGTGGATGTTGGAGCTTGTTGAGTTGAAGGTGGAAGTAGGGGTCTGACCGGTTGTTGCACCCTTCCTGACCTTGTGAGTACTATGATCGATTGTCTTCTTTGGTAGCCAGGCTTTAAAAGTTGGTCATGGTATCAAAGAAGATCTCCTCTTCTTCTTCGATAGAAGCGATCTCCTTCATGGAGGGCTCATTGATGGGCTAGATGAGGAGAGATGGATCGAAAGAGGTTTGGTCTTTATAAATAGCTAAGGACTCAGAAAATGGAGAATCGTTGATGTTTGGCTTCTTAATGGTTGGAGGAATGGGAAGATTGTTGTTATCAACCAAATATTGGATGGCTTCCTTTAGTTTCCAACAACTCTCGGTAGCGTGGCCCCTACCTTGATGGTACTTGAAATGGGTGTTAGGATTCTAGTTGGGTGATCTCCTTTCAGATGTCGGATCTTGAATAGGCCCTATGCGAGTGATCAATCCCCTGGCATGGAGACGATCAAAGGCGGTGTCATAGCTCATTCTAATAGGATTGAATTCTTTCCTTCGCTCCCTTCTTGGTCTTTGATTGTCCATAGCTAAGACATCGTTCAGATCGTAGGTGCTAACATTGTTACTATAGTGGGTAGTTTTTGGAAGAAGAAGGAGTGTCGTTCTTCTTTCCTTTCCAGTCACTGTTGTTACTATAGTTAGCAGCTTTTGATTTCATAAGGTCGTCTTTGATTTCGATGCCTATATCGTAGACGGCCTTGGAAGTGTTTAGACCTAAGAATTTCAAGTGCTTTTTCGTACTTATCTAGAAGGTTCCTTATGAATATCCTTATGGAGTCCCTTTCATCTGGAAATTTTGGCGCAAGTCTCTTTCCACCTATTGTAAAATATAGTGAAGCCTTCGTTTTCCTTTTGCTTAAGGATTTCGAGCTCTCTATTATCGGTTTCTACTTGGACGTGACACTTGTATCTATCAATGAAAGCATGCGTAATACCATCCCAAGTAATAGTTTTCTTATAACCAACAAAAAAGTACCACTGTTAGCATACTAGCTCCAAGGAAAGAGAGAAAATCGAGGGAAAGATTTTCTTGTCGATCCCCTTGATTTCCATGATTGTTTCAAAATCCTTTAGGTGGAAGTAAGGATTATCAGTGGCTTTGAACTTAGGGATGCCAGTGGTTGAGAACTTGTGCGGAAGAAGTTCTTTGTCCAATGAGATTCCCTTAGTGTTTAAATCGAAGTACTTATAGTGATTGGAGACTTAGCTTAGGCTCTCCTGGATGCATTTGATTGTCTCGGGTGGAACTTGTTCTTCAGTTTTCAACTTTCTCCACTCGAGTAGAGAGTCCCTTGACAAGATAAGCAAGAGTTTCCATGGATTTTTGGAGAGCTTCGATGTCTTCCTTAGTGGCCGCCATTGGTTGTTTCTTCCTTCGAACCGTGTTTTCGAAGAAGATCTCACGTATGTAGGAGTTATCTCAAATTAAACTTCTTTCTTTCGTTGATCAAACGTTGTAAAAATCAAACCATGAAAACTTTAATGACTCGATCCTAATTAACTCGTACTTTATAGGGTTGAATAGCAAAATATGGGTGCATATTTTTGTGAAATTCAAGTAGAAAGGACAAGTTTTCAAAATGCATAGTTTATGTTAGGAGGATACTACCCGACTTACTCCCTAAAAAAATTGATGGAAAAAAAAAGATGCCTGCAAGACTCTAAACATGGTCATGGTGTGAAAAAAGTACGTACAAAGTGTGTGCAAAGACTCGTGAGTGGAAGTAATATTTACAAGACTCGTGTGATGACCAAGTGACTAGGCATGTGGTTAAACTCATACCAAACTAAGAAAAAGACTACAAACTTACGTTAACGCTGGTTAAATATGGTAGTGGGACTCGATTTAAAGACGCTGAAAGAAAGACGGAACCATCACGTGGCGATGGGACTGTCGCATGACGATGGTTCCATCGCAAAGCGACAAGCTTGTCGCGACATGATGATTACCATCGTCATACGCCACAAATCTAGAGTGATGCACCAATATTGGAGCATCACATTGATTTGTTTTGAGTCTTTCTTTCGAAGGTTTAGGCCTAAAATCTTCTAGGTCGAGCATATTTAGACTTTTTGGGTTCATTTTAATTAAGCAAAGTCATTTTAGTCTATGGGTTAGTATGTATAGACATATATACAAGAAACAAGTCAAAGCAAGGGGTTAGTTTAATCACAAACAAGGTATGCACAAGTAGTCAAGTAGTCACAACATGATGCAATGAGTTTGCAACCTAACCATAGCTTTAGTTCTCTAAAGTTAAAAATTTTAATGTCCAAGAGGATCCATGGTTAAGAGTCCGGATGCATCGCACTAAAGCCTTACCTTAGAAGGGTTGGTGCAATGGACGGGACCCCGCGAGTTAAACTCAACTTCATAGTTTAGTGAATTCAAGAAACTCGGATGAACCCTTTTTGCACGGAGTGTTTATTAGGATCGACGGAGTGTGAATTCCAAAGGGATAAAACCACATGTAAAACACATATGGGTTCAAAAAGGTCGGAAAAACTTAATCAGGAAGTAAAATCGTCGAGACAGTAATAGAATCAGGCAAAACGCGATGATAGAGGACTGGCGCAAAATCGCCAAATCTTGTCGCTAGACGGCAATGTTCATCGTCCGGCGAAACCCTTGTCGCGACGCTACAGGGCTATCGTCCGGCGTTGACCGTCGTCGCTTGCGACAGTTTTGGCGCTCTACGACAGACTCAATCTTCGATATTTTTTTCCGATTTTTTACAGCGTCTTCCTGTTAGTTGTGAAAAATATTTTCGGCCTTTCTTGCGTATATTCCAATGCTTAGACGCATTACGAATGGTATTTCCAATGCGTACCTTTTTTATGTTTATGCCATAATGTTAATTAAAGTTACACGCATGAACATCAAGAATATTTCAAGTCTCATCCACTCATTCTAATTAATTGCTAAACAAATTAGGAATTAATTAGAAATCCTCCCAATGGAGTCACCAAAAACTGTAGGGAATTTCACCTCGCCTTACTGTGGGTCATGTGAAATGAATGGTGTCCTTCCAACAAGTGTATTATTCCGATAGAGGGTTCGGAATTCTTAGAAAGCTAATTAATCGGTGAGGTCAAGTGATCGGAATGCCTTGGTGGACACCGCTTCCGATCAGTAATATTAATGTATAATTAATATTACAGCTTAATCTTGACTGAACCCTTCGGGTCGTACCCCAATCGAATAACCGATCCGAGACGATGAATCAATCCGAAGGATTAGATGAGTCATTAGAGTATTACGAACAAAGACATTGGATATCGAGCTTAGAGCGTCGAAACGAGCGTCGTAAGTCGAGTCAAATTCGGAATTCGACGAGACGTGAAATTAAGCAAGCGACAAGTGCAAGCTAAGTCGTAGCATCGCATTGGCATACCCATTCGAGTGTTAGGTTAGCATGGGCCACCAACTGCAACGCATGGCTATGCCGCAAGCCAAGCATGCATGTGCGTGCTAGGCTCGTTGGCCGAGCATGCTTGCGAGGTTGGTGTGCCTAGTCACACGCATGCTAGCGTGCCAATGTGTTGTCCCTCGCATAGGCGCAACTAGGCTGCGCATAGCACGAGCATCACAAGCAACGTGCTATGCGTGCGTGTGTTGTGGATGTGCGTGCTAGCATAGCAGCACTAGCCACACACAGCATCGCACAGCACAACTCACAACATCGCAAGCAGCGTGCTATGCGTGCGTGTGTTGTGGATGTGTGTGCTAGCATAGCAGCACTAGCCACACGCAGCATCGCACAGCACAACTCGCAACATCGCAAGCAGCGTGCTATGCGTGCGTGTGCTGTGGTTGTGCGTGCTTGCTAGCATAGCAGCACCAGCCACAAGCAGCAGTTGGGCCTCGCTAGGACACGCAATGCAGCAGTAGTAACCCGCATTGCATGGCTTGCTTGCTGCGCTCTTGCGTATGCGGGCTAGCCTTCTAGCCCAGCCAAGGTGCCGGGCACCAGCTAGGAGCCTTGGCAGCCAAGGCAAGCTGGCAACCAGCTATGCGTGGGCAGCTCATGGGCTTTGGAGGGGACCGGTTTTATGGGGGATTTCTTGGGGAGAAAGGGGATTTTGTTTCCCCCCCCCCCCCCCCCCCCCCCCGCGTAGTGGTCCTCACCTACCCTTGCTCACCATATGCCACTTGGCGCTTGTTGATTGATTTGCATTTTAATTTGTTTTTTGAATTAAAATAAATTAAGAAAAATGCAGTTCTTCCACATTGAAGGGAGATGGGAAATCAAGACTCCCTTCCCTATAAATACCCATGTTTTGGGTTTGGGAAAAAGCACTTGAGTTGAACTCAATAAGGCATCTCCTTATAAGTGAGAAAACCTTTAAGTTCGTAATACTCTAGTATTTTGTTGGTCTAGCTTCGACTAACCTTTGAGGTAGAGACCGCTCGGGTCGGGTCGAGGGTGTGAGCCGTTGGAGGCTTACGCACTTGCGAACCTAGAGCTTTCAAGTTAGAGCTCATAAGCGAGCGAAGCACACGCGTCGAGGGTCAGATCGTCTTTTCTCTTTTTCTCCCTTTTGTTGTTTAATTATGTGATTGCATGTTTAGTTACATTAATTAGTGTGCAGGTCTTGGGCGGGTTTCATTCCGCGTAGTGTCGGACACTACGAAACCCAACAGCGGTATCGGAGCCGTGCTCATTTTAATTATTGTAACTAATAATTAATTGAGGTGATTTAAAATTGAGTTAAATTTATGGTTTTGCTTTCTAATTAGATTAGAAGCTCGTTTTAATTAGTTTTAATTTCGTATTTATACTAATTTTGGCTCCTGAACCAAGATTTCGACCAAAAATGGTGAATTTTGGGTGTAATCGATGTTTTAAAATCGTCTTTGACCCTTTTTAGAGTTGTCAAGAAGCCAAAATCCAACCCGAAACATGTTTTTCGAGGGGTTTTTCATTTTTGACGAAAAATTTTAAATCTTTAAACCTTGATTAATTATGGCATGTTTATGAAGTCATATTTGGTGATTAATTTGGTGAGCTTATTTTTCACATAAACTTGAAATTTCACATTTTTGCAAATCAATTGCTTCAAGTGTGAATGTTTATGGTGAATTTGTAATTTTGAAGTCCCTTAAAAAAATTAAAGATCCAATCTTTAATTGTTTATTTGGTTGGAACTTTGCTTTCTAAATTCCATATTGAACTAATTTTTGGATTTAATCATTTTTTAGTTGATTAAAGTCCTAAAAGTTCAAAACTTGTGATTGAAACTTAATTAATCTTCATATTGGAAGAGGTAATTTTTCAAATTTACACAAGTTATTGTTGGAAATTTTTCATTGGATGAATATGTTCATTTTTCCAACCCATTTGATTTTTTTTTTCAAATCTCATTATTAATTTATGTTCGATTAAATTAATTATGAGTATAAGCCCTTCAATTTTTGAAGCATTAAGATGAACCAAAAAATTATTTAAAGAACGATTCTTGAATTAATTTTGGTTTGTGCACTAAAATTGAATTTATTTAAGTTAGACTTCTTTTATTTTCATTTTTGCTCAATGTTAGTCCTAAAATTAATTTAGAATCAATTTTATGTCACACATATATCGGGATTAAATCCTGAGATAAAGCACGCAAATTGAGGCAAAGATCGCCCAAGCACCACCTAAGGCTAACCAGGGCTGCTCACACAGCCCACATGTGGCTGCCGAGGTGCTCATGCCTCGAAGTGTTGCTGCTATGTGGCGTGTTGGGCTAGGTGCACGCTTGTTGCCTACACGCATAAGTGCAGTGTGTGCGTGCTTGGTGCATCTAGGATGCGCAGCTAGTGCACGCATGGTGCTACGATAAAAGGTGCGTTGGTGTTGCGATGTGTTTCTAGGCAACATAAGCTCGCATGATTTAGGACCTTTGAGGCCATGTCTTATGTGTGTGCAAGTGCGCTGATATGGTCGGTGTAACGCGAAAGTGACATTGTAAGTCACTCCCACGTGCTTGGGCCACAAGCGGTTGTGCGGGGCGGCCACGCAAGGCACCTCAAGCCTTGGCGCTAAGCACTTGGGCGTCTTAAAGCATCGTTGGGCTATAAGTTTTGCAATTTTGCCGTTTTAATCATTTTATTATTTTAACGAGGCTAGGCCTCGGTTTTGCCGGCTCTTGCAAAATAATTTGGCAAAATTTGGGGTTAACTGGCTTAATTAATTGGATTAATTAAGTTGGATGCAGAATGTAGTGGTAGCTTCGTTAATTACTTGAGCTAATTTTATTGCGTTTTAATCACATAATCAGTTAACAACTTTGACTAGTTTTAATTAGGCACGTTAATCGGATTAACCACCTAAGTTAGTTACTAGTTTGCGTGTGTTATGCATTGTTACTTGTTTTACGTTGTAAAATGCGTGGGCCATTCACAAATAGTGAATAGATGAATGGAATGAATATTGTTTTCACACGTTTTGTGAAAATGGCAACTAGTGGGGCCCGATTAGGATGGTAAATACGGACTGCGATCCGTTATGTATTTTTGTAAATCTAAATACGGTCTGCGTACCGTTGCGTAGTTTTGTACCTTAATATTTAGATTAGTCCTAAATTATAGCTAGTAGTTGCATATTTGGTGGAGATGTCTCATAGACAGCATTTCTAAGAAGACAAGCCAAGTGGATGCATCGAAAACCCTTGAAGACTCGAAGACTCAAGGGGTCATGCTAATTGCCAAATGCATCTTTTACTTATGTTTTATAAATATAATTATGTTTATATATGAATGAATGGTATGATAGATGCATGTTTAGGATTTCAAATGTTGCGATGATTAATTAAGTTCACTTAAATCAACCAACATAGAAACCTAGGTCCCTATAAAATTGAGCCAAATTCGCCAGTCCAAGAACAACATTTACCGAACTAATGCGCGTAGTGATGGGCTATGCCAAAGAGAGGTATCACTACTTCCCTAGGAACGTAAGGTATACTAGGTATACAAGTTGATCTTGGTTAAGCTCAACGATATCAGTTAAGAGTCCTTAGATGTCGTGGCAATGGAGATAAAATGCCAAGGAAGCATTAGATGCGACGTTTTATCGAACCAAGAGTAGCTTAGAGCTATTAGCAATTGGATTGCTTACCCTAAATATTAAGTGTTAAGACAAGCCAAAGCATGCTTAATCACTTTTTGATTTTTGGGATCTTGGAATCGTTTTATTCTCGCCTTAAAGGGACTATTATAAATGCGTGGATAAAACGCTCAATAAGATTGAAAATTTGCATGTATGCTTTGAATTTCAAACTTATTGGTTTTATGAATGGTTTTTCATTTCAAATTCTTTTAATTGTAGAAACATGTCTGCAAATAACTCAAACAACCAATTTTCATTACGCTCAATTCTCGACAAGGAGAAGTTGAGTGGGCAAAATTTTCTTGATTGGCAAAGGAACTTGGGTATTGTTCTCATGCAAGAGCAAAAGGAATACGTCCTTGATGAGGAAATGACCGACGCTCCCAATGAGGAGATCACTCAGGCTGCCCTTAGCCGATGGCAAACTGCCAATCGGGATGTCAAGTGCATCATGTTGGCCACTATGTCTCCGGACCTCCAAAAGACTTTCTTTAAAAAGGAGACGGCTTTTAAGATCATTTCTGAACTTCAGAACATGTTCCAAGAACAGGCCTGAATT
>NW_018745156.1:0-62017 GCF_001683475.1 Chenopodium quinoa | reverse complement strand
AAAAGTCAAATGTATTCTTGAAAGCTAATTGAATAGAACGAAAGTCAAACACATTCAAACAAAGCTTTTTGAATCAAATGAAATTCAAATGCATTCTTCAAAGCTAATTGAAACAAAGAAAGTCAACACATTCAAACAAAGCTTTTTGAATCAAATGAAAGTTAAATGCATACTTCAAAGGTAATTGAATCAAATGAAAGTCAAACACATTCAAACGAAACTTTTCGAATCAAATGAAAGTCAAATGCATTCTTAAAAGCTAATTGAATCGAATGAAAGTCAAACACATTCAAACAAAGCTTTTTGAATCAAATGAAATTTAAATGCATTTTTAAAGCTAATTGAATCAAATGAAAGTCAAACACATTCAAACAAAGCTTTTGAACAAATTAAAGTCAAATGCATTCTTCAAAGGTAATTGAATCAAATGAAAGTCAAACACATTCAAACAAAACTTTTCGAATCAAATAAAGTCAAATGCATTCTTAAAAGTTAATTGAATAAATGAAAGTCAAACACATTCAAACAAATCTTTTTGAATCAAATGAAAGTCACATGCATTCTTCAAAGCTAATTGATCCAAATAAAAGTCAAACACATTCAAACAAAGCTTTTTGAATCAAATGAAAGTCAATGCATTCTTCAAAGCTAATTGAATAGAATGAAAGTCAAACACATTCAAACAAATCTTAATGAATCGAATGAAAGTCAAATGCATTCTTCAAAGCTAATTGAATAGAATAAAGTCAACACATTCAAACAAAGCTTTTTGAATCAAATGAAAGTCAAATGCATTCTTCAAAGCTAATTGATCCAAATGAAAGTCAAACACATTCACACAAAGCTTTTTGAATCAAATGAAAGTCAATGCATTCTTTAAAGCTAATTAAATCGAATGAAAACACATCAAACAAAGCTTTTGGATCAAATGAAATCAAATGCATTCTTCAAAGCTAATGAATGAAAGTCACATTCAAACAAAGCTTTTGAATCAAATGAAAGTCAAATGCATTCTTCAAAGCTAATTGATCCAAATGAAAGTCAAACACATTTAACAAAGCTTTTTGAATCAAATGAAAGTCAAATGCATTCTTAAAGCTAATTAAATCGAATGAAAGTTAAACACATTCAAACAAAGCTTTTTGAATCAAATGAAATTCAAATGAATTCTTCAAAGCTAATTGAAACAAATGAAAGTCAAACACATTCAAACAAAGCTTTTGAAACCAAATTAAAGTCAAATGTATTCTTGAAAGCTAATTGAATAGAACGAAAGTCAAACACATTCAACAAAGCTTTTTGAATCAAATGAAATTTAAATGCATTTTTCAAAGCTAATTGAATCAAATGAAAGTCAAACACATTCAAACAAAGCTTTTTGAACCAAATGAAAGTCAAATGCATTCTTCAAAGGTAATTGAATCAAATGAAAGTCAAAACACATTCAAACAAAACTTTTCGAATCAAATGAAAGTCAAATGCATTCTTAAAAGTTAATTGAATAAAATGAAAGTCAAACACATTCAAACAAAATCTTTTTGAATCAAATGAAAGTCACAGGCATTCTTCAAAGCTAATTGATCCAAATGAAAGTCAAACACATCCAAACAAAGCTTTTGAATCAAATGAAATTTAAATGCATTTACAAAGCTAATCAAAAAATGAAAGTCATACACATTCAAACAAAACTTTTCGAATCAAATAAAAGTAGATGCATTCTTAAAAGCTAATTAAATAGAATGAAAGTCAAACAAATTAAACAAAGCTTTTTAAATCAAATGAAAGTCAAATGCATTCTTCAAAGCTAATTGATCCAAATGAAAGTCAAACACATTCAAACAAAGCTTTTTGAATCAAATGAAAGTCAAATGCATTCTTCAAAGGTAATTGAATCAAATGAAAGTCAAACACATTCAAGCGAAACTTTTTGAATCAAATGAAAGTCAATGCATTCTTAAAAGCTAATTGAATCGAATGACCGTCAAACACATTCGAACAAAGCTTTTTGAATCAAATGAAAGTCAATGTATTCTTGAAAGCTAATTAAATAGAACGAAAGTCAAACACATTCAAACAAAGCTTTTTGAATCAAATGAAATTTAAAATGCATTTTTTCAAAGCTAATTGAATCAAATGAAAGTCAAACACATTCACACAAAGCTTTTTGAATCAAATGAAAGTCAAATGCATTCTTTAAAGCTAATTAAATCGAATGAAAGTCAAAACACATTCAAACAAAGCTTTTTGAATCAATGAAATTCAAATGAATTCTTCAAAGCTAATTGAAACAAATGAAAGTCAAACACATTCAAACAAGCTTTTTGAACCAAATTAAAGTCAAATGTATTCTTGAAAGCTAATTGAATAGAACGAAAGTCAAACACATTCAAACAAAGCTTTTTGAATCAAATGAAATTTAAATGCATTTTTCAAAGCTAATTGAATCAAATGAAAGTCAAACATTCAAACAATGCTTTTTGAACCAAATGAAAGTCAAATGCATTCTTCAAAGTAATTCATCAAATGAAAGTCAAACACATTCAAACAAAACTTTTCGAATCAAATGAAAGTCAAATGCATTCTTAAAAGTTAATTGAATAAAATGAAAGTCAAACACATTCAAACAAATCTTTTTGAATCAAATGAAAGTCACAGGCATTCTTCAAAGCTAATTGATCTAAATGAAAGTCAAACACATCCAAACAAAGCTTTTTGAATCAAATGAAATTTAAATGCATTCTACAAAGCTAATCAAAATAAATGAAAGTCATACACATTCAAACAAAACTTTTCGAATCAAATCAAAGTCAGATGCATTCTTAAAAGCTAATTAAATAAAATGAAAGTCAAACAAATTAAACAAAGCTTTTTTAAATCAAATGAAAGTCAAATGCATTCTTCAAGCTAATTGATCCAAATGAAAGTCAAACACATTCAAACAAAGCTTTTTGAATCAAATGAAAGTCAAATGCATTCTTCAAAGGTAATTGAATCAAATGAAAGTCAAACACATTCAAGCGAAACTTTTCGAATCAAATGAAAGTCAAATGCATTCTTAAAAGCTAATTGAAAATAATGAAAGTCAAACACATTCAAACAAACCTTTTTGAATCAAATTAAAGTCAAATGCATTCTTAAAAGCTAATTGAATAAAATGAAAGTCAAACACATTCAAACAAAGCTTAATGAATCAAATGAAAGTCAAATGCATTCTTCAAAGCTATTTGAATTGAATTAAAGTCCAACACATTCAAACAAAGCTTTTTGAATCAAATGAAATTTAAATGCATTTTTCAAAGCTAATTGATCCAAATGAAAGTCAAACACATTCACAAAAAGCTTTTTGAATCAAATGAAAGTCAAATGCCTTCTTTAAAGCTAATTAAATCGAATGAAAGTCAAACACATTCAAACAAAGCTTTTTGAATCAAATGAAATTCAAATGAATTCTTCAAAGCTAATTGAAACAAATGAAAGTCAAACACATTCAAACAAAGCTTTTTGAACCAAATTAAAGTCAAATGTATTCTTGAAAGCTAATTGAATAGAACGAAAGTCAAACACATTCAAACAAAGCTTTTTGAATCAAATGAAATTTAAATGCATTTTTCAAAGCTAATTGAATCAAATGAAAGTCAAACACATTCAAACAAAGCTTTTTGAACCAAATGAAAGTCAAATGCATTCTTCAAAGGTAATTGAATCAAATGAAAGTCAAACACATTCAAACAAAACTTTTCGAATCAAATGAAAGTCAAATGCATTCTTAAAAGTTAATTGAATAAAATGAAAGTCAAACACATTCAAACAAATCTTTTTGAATCAAATGAAAGTCACAGGCATTCTTCAAAGCTAATTGATCCAAATGAAAGTCAAACACATCCAAACAAAGCTTTTTGAATCAAATGAAATTTAAATGCATTCTACAAAGCTAATCAAAATAAATGAAAGTCATACACATTCAAACAAAACTTTTCGAATCAAATAAAAGTTAGATGCATTCTTAAAAGCTAATTAAATAGAATGAAAGTCAAACAAATTAAACAAAGCTTTTTAAATCAAATGAAAGTCAAATGCATTCTTCAAAGCTAATTGATCCAAATGAAAGTCAAACACATTCAAACAAAGCTTTTTGAATCAAATGAAAGTCAAATGCATTCTTCAAAGGTAATTGAATCAAATGAAAGTCAAACACATTCAAGCGAAACTTTTCGAATCAAATGAAAGTCAAATGCATTCTTAAAAGCTAATTGAATCGAATGACCGTCAAACACATTCGAACAAAGCTTTTTGAATCAAATGAAAGTCAAATGTATTCTTGAAAGCTAATTAAATAGAACGAAAGTCAAACACATTCAAACAAAGCTTTTTGAATCAAATGAAATTTAAATGCATTTTTCAAAGCTAATTGAATCAAATGAAAGTCAAACACATTCACACAAAGCTTTTTGAATCAAATGAAAGTCAAATGCATTCTTTAAAGCTAATTAAATCGAATGAAAGTCAAACACATTCAAACAAAGCTTTTTGAATCAAATGAAATTCAAATGAATTCTTCAAAGCTAATTGAAACAAATGAAAGTCAAACACATTCAAACAAAGCTTTTTGAACCAAATTAAAGTCAAATGTATTCTTGAAAGCTAATTGAATAGAACGAAAGTCAAACACATTCAAACAAAGCTTTTTGAATCAAATGAAATTTAAATGCATTTTTCAAAGCTAATTGAATCAAATGAAAGTCAAACACATTCAAACAAAGCTTTTTGAACCAAATGAAAGTCAAATGCATTCTTCAAAGGTAATTGAATCAAATGAAAGTCAAACACATTCAAACAAAACTTTTCGAATCAAATGAAAGTCAAATGCATTCTTAAAAGTTAATTGAATAAAATGAAAGTCAAACACATTCAAACAAATCTTTTTGAATCAAATGAAAGTCACAGGCATTCTTCAAAGCTAATTGATCTAAATGAAAGTCAAACACATCCAAACAAAGCTTTTTGAATCAAATGAAATTTAAATGCATTCTACAAAGCTAATCAAAATAAATGAAAGTCATACACATTCAAACAAAACTTTTCGAATCAAATCAAAGTCAGATGCATTCTTAAAAGCTAATTAAATAGAATGAAAGTCAAACAAATTAAACAAAGCTTTTTAAATCAAATGAAAGTCAAATGCATTCTTCAAAGCTAATTGATCCAAATGAAAGTCAAACACATTCAAACAAAGCTTTTTTGAATCAAATGAAAGTCAAATGCATTCTTCAAAGGTAATTGAATCAAATGAAAGTCAAACACATTCAAGCGAAACTTTTCGAATCAAATGAAAGTCAAATGCATTCTTAAAAGCTAATTGAAAATAATGAAAGTCAAACACATTCAAACAAACCTTTTTGAATCAAATTAAAGTCAAATGCATTCTTAAAAGCTAATTGAATAGAATGAAAGTCAAACACATTCAAACAAAGCTTAATGAATCAAATGAAAGTCAAATGCATTCTTCAAAGCTATTTGAATTGAATTAAAGTCCAACACATTCAAACAAAGCTTTTTGAATCAAATGAAATTTAAATGCATTTTTCAAAGCTAATTGATCCAAATGAAAGTCAAACACATTCACACAAAGCTTTTTGAATCAAATGAAAGTCAAATGCCTTCTTTAAAGCTAATTAAATCGAATGAAAGTCAAACACATTCAAACAAAGCTTTTTGAATCAAATGAAATTCAAATGAATTCTTCAAAGCTAATTGAAACAAATGAAAGTCAAACACATTCAAACAAAGCTTTTTGAACCAAATTAAAGTCAAATGTATTCTTGAAAGCTAATTGAATAGAACGAAAGTCAAACACATTGAAACAAAGCTTTTTGAATCAAATGAAATTTAAATGCATTTTTCAAAGCTAATTGAATCAAATGAAAGTCAAACACATTCAAACAAAGCTTTTTGAACCAAATGAAAGTCAAATGCATTCTTCAAAGGTAATTGAATCAAATGAAAGTCAAACACATTCAAACAAAACTTTTCGAATCAAATGAAAGTCAAATGCATTCTTAAAAGTTAATTGAATAAAATGAAAGTCAAACACATTCAAACAAATCTTTTTGAATCAAATGAAAGTCACAGGCATTCTTTAAAGCTAATTGATCCAAATGAAAGTCAAACACATCCAAACAAAGCTTTTTGAATCAAATGAAATTTAAATGCATTCTACAAAGCTAATCAAAATAAATGAAAGTCATACACATTCAAACAAAACTTTTCGAATCAAATAAAAGTTAGATGCATTCTTAAAAGCTAATTAAATAGAATGAAAGTCAAACAAATTAAACAAAGCTTTTTAAATCAAATGAAAGTCAAATGCATTCTTCAAAGCTAATTGATCCAAATGAAAGTCAAACACATTCAAACAAAGCTTTTTGAATCAAATGAAAGTCAAATGCATTCTTCAAAGGTAATTGAATCAAATGAAAGTCAAACACATTCAAGCGAAACTTTTCGAATCAAATGAAAGTCAAATGCATTCTTAAAAGCTAATTGAATCGAATGACCGTCAAACACATTCGAACAAAGCTTTTTGAATCAAATGAAAGTCAAATGTATTCTTGAAAGCTAATTAAATAGAACGAAAGTCAAACACATTCAAACAAAGCTTTTTGAATCAAATGAAATTTAAATGCATTTTTCAAAGCTAATTGAATCAAATGAAAGTCAAACACATTCACACAAAGCTTTTTGAATCAAATGAAAGTCAAATGCATTCTTTAAAGCTAATTAAATCGAATGAAAGTCAAACACATTCAAACAAAGCTTTTTGAATCAAATGAAATTCAAATGAATTCTTCAAAGCTAATTGAAACAAATGAAAGTCAAACACATTCAAACAAAGCTTTTTGAACCAAATTAAAGTCAAATGTATTCTTGAAAGCTAATTGAATAGAACGAAAGTCAAACACATTCAAACAAAGCTTTTTGAATCAAATGAAATTTAAATGCATTTTTCAAAGCTAATTGAATCAAATGAAAGTCAAACACATTCAAACAAAGCTTTTTGAACCAAATGAAAGTCAAATGCATTCTTCAAAGGTAATTCAATCAAATGAAAGTCAAACACATTCAAACAAAACTTTTCGAATCAAATGAAAGTCAAATGCATTCTTAAAAGTTAATTGAATAAAATGAAAGTCAAACACATTCAAACAAATCTTTTTGAATCAAATGAAAGTCACAGGCATTCTTCAAAGCTAATTGATCTAAATGAAAGTCAAACACATCCAAACAAAGCTTTTTGAATCAAATGAAATTTAAATGCATTCTACAAAGCTAATCAAAATAAATGAAAGTCATACACATTCAAACAAAACTTTTCGAATCAAATCAAAGTCAGATGCATTCTTAAAAGCTAATTAAATAGAATGAAAGTCAAACAAATTAAACAAAGCTTTTTAAATCAAATGAAAATCAAATGCATTCTTCAAAGCTAATTGATCCAAATGAAAGTCAAACACATTCAAACAAAGCTTTTTGAATCAAATGAAAGTCAAATGCATTCTTCAAAGGTAATTGAATCAAATGAAAGTCAAACACATTCAAGCGAAACTTTTCGAATCAAATGAAAGTCAAATGCATTCTTAAAAGCTAATTGAAAATAATGAAAGTCAAACACATTCAAACAAACCTTTTTGAATCAAATTAAAGTCAAATGCATTCTTAAAAGCTAATTGAATAAAATGAAAGTCAAACACATTCAAACAAAGCTTAATGAATCAAATGAAAGTCAAATGCATTCTTCAAAGCTATTTGAATTGAATTAAAGTCCAACACATTCAAACAAAGCTTTTTGAATCAAATGAAATTTAAATGCATTTTTCAAAGCTAATTGATCCAAATGAAAGTCAAACACATTCACAAAAAGCTTTTTGAATCAAATGAAAGTCAAATGCCTTCTTTAAAGCTAATTAAATCGAATGAAAGTCAAACACATTCAAACAAAGCTTTTTGAATCAAATGAAATTCAAATGAATTCTTCAAAGCTAATTGAAACAAATGAAAGTCAAACACATTCAAACAAAGCTTTTTGAACCAAATTAAAGTCAAATGTATTCTTGAAAGCTAATTGAATAGAACGAAAGTCAAACACATTGAAACAAAGCTTTTTGAATCAAATGAAATTTAAATGCATTTTTCAAAGCTAATTGAATCAAATGAAAGTCAAACACATTCAAACAAAGCTTTTTGAACCAAATGAAAGTCAAATGCATTCTTCAAAGGTAATTGAATCAAATGAAAGTCAAACACATTCAAACAAAACTTTTCGAATCAAATGAAAGTCAAATGCATTCTTAAAAGTTAATTGAATAAAATGAAAGTCAAACACATTCAAACAAATCTTTTTGAATCAAATGAAAGTCACAGGCATTCTTCAAAGCTAATTGATCCAAATGAAAGTCAAACACATCCAAACAAAGCTTTTTGAATCAAATGAAATTTAAATGCATTCTACAAAGCTAATCAAAATAAATGAAAGTCATACACATTCAAACAAAACTTTTCGAATCAAATAAAAGTTAGATGCATTCTTAAAAGCTAATTAAATAGAATGAAAGTCAAACAAATTAAACAAAGCTTTTTAAATCAAATGAAAGTCAAATGCATTCTTCAAAGCTAATTGATCCAAATGAAAGTCAAACACATTCAAACAAAGCTTTTTGAATCAAATGAAAGTCAAATGCATTCTTCAAAGGTAATTGAATCAAATGAAAGTCAAACACATTCAAGCGAAACTTTTCGAATCAAATGAAAGTCAAATGCATTCTTAAAAGCTAATTGAATCGAATGACCGTCAAACACATTCGAACAAAGCTTTTTGAATCAAATGAAAGTCAAATGTATTCTTGAAAGCTAATTAAATAGAACGAAAGTCAAACACATTCAAACAAAGCTTTTTGAATCAAATGAAATTTAAATGCATTTTTCAAAGCTAATTGAATCAAATGAAAGTCAAACACATTCACACAAAGCTTTTTGAATCAAATGAAAGTCAAATGCATTCTTTAAAGCTAATTAAATCGAATGAAAGTCAAACACATTCAAACAAAGCTTTTTGAATCAAATGAAATTCAAATGAATTCTTCAAAGCTAATTGAAACAAATGAAAGTCAAACACATTCAAACAAAGCTTTTTGAACCAAATTAAAGTCAAATGTATTCTTGAAAGCTAATTGAATAGAACGAAAGTCAAACACATTCAAACAAAGCTTTTTGAATCAAATGAAATTTAAATGCATTTTTCAAAGCTAATTGAATCAAATGAAAGTCAAACACATTCAAACAAAGCTTTTTGAACCAAATGAAAGTCAAATGCATTCTTCAAAGGTAATTCAATCAAATGAAAGTCAAACACATTCAAACAAAACTTTTCGAATCAAATGAAAGTCAAATGCATTCTTAAAAGTTAATTGAATAAAATGAAAGTCAAACACATTCAAACAAATCTTTTTGAATCAAATGAAAGTCACAGGCATTCTTCAAAGCTAATTGATCTAAATGAAAGTCAAACACATCCAAACAAAGCTTTTTGAATCAAATGAAATTTAAATGCATTCTACAAAGCTAATCAAAATAAATGAAAGTCATACACATTCAAACAAAACTTTTCGAATCAAATCAAAGTCAGATGCATTCTTAAAAGCTAATTAAATAGAATGAAAGTCAAACAAATTAAACAAAGCTTTTTAAATCAAATGAAAGTCAAATGCATTCTTCAAAGCTAATTGATCCAAATGAAAGTCAAACACATTCAAACAAAGCTTTTTGAATCAAATGAAAGTCAAATGCATTCTTCAAAGGTAATTGAATCAAATGAAAGTCAAACACATTCAAGCGAAACTTTTCGAATCAAATGAAAGTCAAATGCATTCTTAAAAGCTAATTGAAAATAATGAAAGTCAAACACATTCAAACAAACCTTTTTGAATCAAATTAAAGTCAAATGCATTCTTAAAAGCTAATTGAATAGAATGAAAGTCAAACACATTCAAACAAAGCTTAATGAATCAAATGAAAGTCAAATGCATTCTTCAAAGCTATTTGAATTGAATTAAAGTCCAACACATTCAAACAAAGCTTTTTGAATCAAATGAAATTTAAATGCATTTTTCAAAGCTAATTGATCCAAATGAAAGTCAAACACATTCACACAAAGCTTTTTGAATCAAATGAAAGTCAAATGCCTTCTTTAAAGCTAATTAAATCGAATGAAAGTCAAACACATTCAAACAAAGCTTTTTGAATCAAATGAAATTCAAATGAATTCTTCAAAGCTAATTGAAACAAATGAAAGTCAAACACATTCAAACAAAGCTTTTTGAACCAAATTAAAGTCAAATGTATTCTTGAAAGCTAATTGAATAGAACGAAAGTCAAACACATTGAAACAAAGCTTTTTGAATCAAATGAAATTTAAATGCATTTTTCAAAGCTAATTGAATCAAATGAAAGTCAAACACATTCAAACAAAGCTTTTTGAACCAAATGAAAGTCAAATGCATTCTTCAAAGGTAATTGAATCAAATGAAAGTCAAACACATTCAAACAAAACTTTTCGAATCAAATGAAAGTCAAATGCATTCTTAAAAGTTAATTGAATAAAATGAAAGTCAAACACATTCAAACAAATCTTTTTGAATCAAATGAAAGTCACAGGCATTCTTCAAAGCTAATTGATCCAAATGAAAGTCAAACACATCCAAACAAAGCTTTTTGAATCAAATGAAATTTAAATGCATTCTACAAAGCTAATCAAAATAAATGAAAGTCATACACATTCAAACAAAACTTTTCGAATCAAATAAAAGTTAGATGCATTCTTAAAAGCTAATTAAATAGAATGAAAGTCAAACAAATTAAACAAAGCTTTTTAAATCAAATGAAAGTCAAATGCATTCTTCAAAGCTAATTGATCCAAATGAAAGTCAAACACATTCAAACAAAGCTTTTTGAATCAAATGAAAGTCAAATGCATTCTTCAAAGGTAATTGAATCAAATGAAAGTCAAACACATTCAAGCGAAACTTTTCGAATCAAATGAAAGTCAAATGCATTCTTAAAAGCTAATTGAATCGAATGACCGTCAAACACATTCGAACAAAGCTTTTTGAATCAAATGAAAGTCAAATGTATTCTTGAAAGCTAATTAAATAGAACGAAAGTCAAACACATTCAAACAAAGCTTTTTGAATCAAATGAAATTTAAATGCATTTTTCAAAGCTAATTGAATCAAATGAAAGTCAAACACATTCACACAAAGCTTTTTGAATCAAATGAAAGTCAAATGCATTCTTTAAAGCTAATTAAATCGAATGAAAGTCAAACACATTCAAACAAAGCTTTTTGAATCAAATGAAATTCAAATGAATTCTTCAAAGCTAATTGAAACAAATGAAAGTCAAACACATTCAAACAAAGCTTTTTGAACCAAATTAAAGTCAAATGTATTCTTGAAAGCTAATTGAATAGAACGAAAGTCAAACACATTCAAACAAAGCTTTTTGAATCAAATGAAATTTAAATGCATTTTTCAAAGCTAATTGAATCAAATGAAAGTCAAACACATTCAAACAAAGCTTTTTGAACCAAATGAAAGTCAAATGCATTCTTCAAAGGTAATTCAATCAAATGAAAGTCAAACACATTCAAACAAAACTTTTCGAATCAAATGAAAGTCAAATGCATTCTTAAAAGTTAATTGAATAAAATGAAAGTCAAACACATTCAAACAAATCTTTTTGAATCAAATGAAAGTCACAGGCATTCTTCAAAGCTAATTGATCTAAATGAAAGTCAAACACATCCAAACAAAGCTTTTTGAATCAAATGAAATTTAAATGCATTCTACAAAGCTAATCAAAATAAATGAAAGTCATACACATTCAAACAAAACTTTTCGAATCAAATCAAAGTCAGATGCATTCTTAAAAGCTAATTAAATAGAATGAAAGTCAAACAAATTAAACAAAGCTTTTTAAATCAAATGAAAGTCAAATGCATTCTTCAAAGCTAATTGATCCAAATGAAAGTCAAACACATTCAAACAAAGCTTTTTGAATCAAATGAAAGTCAAATGCATTCTTCAAAGGTAATTGAATCAAATGAAAGTCAAACACATTCAAGCGAAACTTTTCGAATCAAATGAAAGTCAGATGCATTCTTAAAAGCTAATTGAAAATAATGAAAGTCAAACACATTCAAACAAACCTTTTTGAATCAAATTAAAGTCAAATGCATTCTTAAAAGCTAATTGAATAGAATGAAAGTCAAACACATTCAAACAAAGCTTAATGAATCAAATGAAAGTCAAATGCATTCTTCAAAGCTATTTGAATTGAATTAAAGTCCAACACATTCAAACAAAGCTTTTTGAATCAAATGAAATTTAAATGCATTTTTCAAAGCTAATTGATCCAAATGAAAGTCAAACACATTCACACAAAGCTTTTTGAATCAAATGAAAGTCAAATGCCTTCTTTAAAGCTAATTAAATCGAATGAAAGTCAAACACATTCAAACAAAGCTTTTTGAATCAAATGAAATTCAAATGAATTCTTCAAAGCTAATTGAAACAAATGAAAGTCAAACACATTCAAACAAAGCTTTTTGAACCAAATTAAAGTCAAATGTATTCTTGAAAGCTAATTGAATAGAACGAAAGTCAAACACATTCAAACAAAGCTTTTTGAATCAAATGAAATTTAAATGCATTTTTCAAAGCTAATTGAATCAAATGAAAGTCAAACACATTCAAACAAAGCTTTTTGAACCAAATGAAAGTCAAATGCATACTTCAAAGCTAATTGGTCCAAATGAAAGTCAAATACATTCAAACAAAGCTTTTTAAATCAAATGAAAGTCAAATGCATTCTTAAAAGTTAATTGAATAAAATGAAAGTCAAACACATTTAAACAAAGCTTTTTGAATAAAATGAAATTAAAATGCATTCTTTAAAGCTAATTGAATAAAATAAAAGTCATACACATTCAATTAAAGTTTTTTGAACCAAATGAAAGTCAAATGCATTCTTCAAAGCTAATTGAAAATAATGAAAGTCAAACACATTCAAACAAACCTTTTTGAATCAAATTAAAGTCAAATGCATTCTTAAAAGCTAATTAAATCGAATGAAAGTCAAACATATTCAAACAAAGCTTAATGAATCAAATAAAAGTCAAATGCATTCTTCAAAGCTAATTAATCCAAATGAAAGTCAAACACATTCAAACAAAGCTTTTTGAATCAAATGAAAGTCAAATTCATTCTTCAAAGCTAATTGAATAGAATGAAAGTCAAACACATTAAAACAAAGCTTAATGAATCAAATGAAAGTCAAATGCATTCTTCAAAGCTATTTGAATAGAATTAAAGTCCAACACATTCAAACAAAGCTTTTTGAATCAAATGAAAGTCAAATGCATTCTTCAAAACTAATTGATCCAAATGAAAGTCAAACACATTCACACAAAGCTTTTTGAATCAAATAAAAGTCAATTGCATTCTTTAAAGCTAATTAAATCGAATGAAAGTCAAACACATTCAAACAAAGCTTTTTAAATCAAATGAAATTCAACTGAATTCTTCAAAGCTAATTGAAACAAATAAAAGTAAAAAACATTCAAACAAAGCTTTTTGAACCAAATAAAAGTCAAATGTATTCTTGAAAGCTAATTGAATAGAACGAAAGTCAAACACATTCAAGCAAAGCTTTTTGAATCAAATGAAATTCAAATGCATTCTTCAAAGCTAATTGAAACAAAAGAAAGTCAAACACATTCAAACAAAGCTTTTTGAATCAAATGAAAGTTAAATGCATACTTCAAAGGTAATTGAATCAAATGAAAGTCAAACACATTCAAACGAAACTTTTCGAATCAAATGAAAGTCAAATGCATTCTTAAAAGCTAATTGAATCGAATGAAAATCAAACACATTCAAACAAAGCTTTTTGAACCAAATTAAAGTCAAATGTATTCTTGAAAGCTAATTGAATAGAACGAAAGTCAAACACATTCAAACAAAGCTTTTTGAATCAAATGAAATTTAAATGCATTTTTCAAAGCTAATTGAATCAAATGAAAGTCAAACACATTCAAACAAAGCTTTTTGAACCAAATGAAAGTCAAATGCATTCTTCAAAGGTAATTGAATCAAATGAAAGTCAAACACATTCAAACAAAACTTTTCGAATCAAATGAAAGTCAAATGCATTCTTAAAAGTTAATTGAATAAAATGAAAGTCAAACACATTCAAACAAATCTTTTTGAATCAAATGAAAGTCACAGGCATTCTTCAAAGCTAATTGATCCAAATGAAAGTCAAACACATCCAAACAAAGCTTTTTGAATCAAATGAAATTTAAATGCATTCTACAAAGCTAATCAAAATAAATGAAAGTCATACACATTCAAACAAAACTTTTCGAATCTGACCAAGATGGTCAAGGGTCAACTATCCATGGTCAAGATGAGGAGGTTCAACACGGTGCTATTGAGCAAGGTGCTAAGGGATTATTCTTGTCTAAATCATTCTTCAATCCTATGCACGGTTTTAGTCCAAAGAGTTTAACAAATGGTTACACTTCCCTTAGTGTAATTATTCTTGTTGAAGGTATCTAGTACATGAGCCGTTTTTCCAAGCTTGAAGCCACGCATGATTTATGCATTTGGGAGTTACATTGGACTGATTTTGACAGCGTGATTCAAGGCTTGTGTTGGGCGTGAATTAAGGCATTAGTTGGCTGATTATTCTACCTCTTTACTTGGGGTTTACATGTGCTTAATTAGAGAGTTGTTGCTAGAATAAAGGAGCTTGAATCAAGGGTTTAAATGGGAGGTTACAAGCGTGACTCAAGGGGGTTGTTTGCACGTTTTTTGGACGTTGAAAATGCTGTTTGAAGACCTCATAATTGCTGAACGTTTTCTCCTTAATTTAAGCATAGTTTTAAGCTTAGTTGATTAGTTTTACTTTGTTGTTATGAGGGGTTAATTGGACAGTCATATGAGCCTTTTAATCACCTTATAATTAGCATTTTATCTTGTCTTTTAATTAGGCAAGTGATGGATGATCATTAAAATTGTAGAAGGGAATCCTATGTTCCTTTATGTAACTTATACACTACTATAAATAGTGTACTATGCATGAATGAAAAGGGATCCAGAAATTTGCTTAAACACTTGTGTTTTGTTGATTAAACGTGACTTAGCAATTAGTCATTTTTAAGGTCCAAGTTTGATAACTCAAATTTGAAGAGTGCTAGTTTTGGTAGAGTGTTCCCAAACCTAGGAACTTGCGTAGTGAACGAGTGGGTTGAGTGTTCCCCATTCCTAACTACACCAAGCAAAGGGTGAGTGTTCCCCTTTGTTATATCCGAGACTAGGGTTGAGTGTTCCCCTATTCTCCCCTTCACTAATCACGATTTCACTAAGACCCCTTAAAACGTACTTTTGTAACAAGGTTCTCATCTTGCTTACACATCATTTGGCGCGTCAGGTAGGGGGTGTTTTCCTAAACATTTCCTAAGGGGTCGTATACCTACACACCATGGGAGAGAATCAAGACTTGAGGACAGCCTTGGAAGCTCTTAATCGATCCATTGCTAGTCAAGAAAGGTTGGCCGAAACCAATGCCAATCTACAAGGGAACCTTGCTGCCTTGATGGCAAGGCTCATGAACGAGCAAGATAGGAGAGATCAAGATGAAGACCCTCCACCTAGGAGGGAAGATAGGAGTCTCAAAGTGGACGTCCCTTCTTTTGATGGGACACTTGATCCAGAGAAGTACTTGGAATGGGAGAAATCCTTGGAAAGGTACTTTGAATACAAGGACATTCATGAGGATGTTCAACGTTTTAAGATTGCCAAAGTCAAGTTGAAGGGCTATGGTGATAGTTGGCTACAGGGAGAGCAGAGGGGACGTACCCTTAGGGGGAAAGCTCCTATCTCTACTTGGGGCAAACTCAAGAAACGGATGAAAGACCGTTTCATCCCCCACAATTACAAGCAGAGTCAATATGTGAAGTGGAGTACCTTGCAACAAAATGGGGACTCTGTGGAGGATTACATAAAAGAGTTTGATAGACTTGCTATTGTGTGTGAAGTAACCGAAAATGAAGAGCTCAAAATGGGGCGTTTCATATCTGGTTTGGACCAAGAATTACAAGACAAACTTGAAGGTTATACTAACCTCACGTTTGCTGAAGCTTGCAAGTTGGTGATTAAGTTCGATGCTAAGAGGAAGAAGAAGAAGCCTACTACCATTCCTCAATTGGCACGAAAACCTTCTTTTCCTACGAAGGAAGGTTCTTCCTTTAACAAACCAAGTAATCCACCAAAAAAGGACACAAAGGACGTGAAGCTAGGTGACATTGTGTGTTACAAATGTGGAGGACGAGGTCATTACAAGAAGGATTGTCCTAATACTAGGGCGTTAACCATACAAGAGGTTAAGCTCATGGCCACTCAAAACATCAACTGGGATGAGTTTGAGGAGGGGGAAGAAGAAGTTGAAGATGATTGTGATGATTGCATTGCCGAGCCAGAGGAGAAGACTAGCCTCGTGATTAGGAGGGCCTTACAAGCACGTGTGGAAGAGGATGCTGCCCCCCAACGACAACACATTTTCATCACCCGTTGTAAAATTGGTGACGAGGTATGTGATTTGATTATTGATGGAGGAAGTGAGGCTAATACCGTGTCTAAGACCCTAGTATCTAAACTTGGTCTTACGACTACTAATCATCCACAACCTTACAAATTAAGTTGGTTAGATTCTAATGCTAGCACTGGAGTTAGGAAGCAATGCATGGTTTCTTTTTGTATTGGTTCGTATTGTGATTCTATATTATGTGATGTTGTGTCTATGGATGCTTGTCATATTCTACTTGGTAGGCCTTGGCAAACTGATAAAAGATCTATACATGATGGGTATCACAACACGTATACCATAGTCCATGAAGGGAGAAAGAAAAAACTACACCCTTTACCACCCCCACGGTTTTCACCATCACAAACACCCCAAAAAGAAGTATCCTTGTTGTCTCTTAAAGAGTTTGAAAGGGAGTTAGATGGTGAGGGAGAGTTGTTCATACTATACTCCAAAGAAACCCACGAAAATTTTGTTGCTCAAAATCCTAAGTTAGCCCAATTGATTAAGGATTTTGAGGACGTTTTTCCGAATGAATTACCTAAAGAACTACCACCCATACGTGGAATTGAGCATCAAATCGATCTCATTCCCGGAGCACCTTTGCCAAATAAGCCAGCCTATAGGTGTAACCCTTTAGAAACTAAGGAATTACAACGTCAAATTGAAGAGCTAATGGGGATGGGTTATGTGCGTGAGTCCATGAGTCCATGTGCCGTTCCTGCTTTGTTGGTCCCTAAGAAAGATGGTACTTGGAGAATGTGTATTGATAGTAGAGCCGTTAATAACATTACTATCAAGTACAGGTTTCCAATTCCAAGGCTTGATGACATGCTTGATGAGTTAAGTGGTTCCAAGGTCTTCTCAAAGGTAGACTTGAGAAGTGGGTATCATCAAATTCGCATGAGAGAAGGGGATGAATGGAAAACCGCGTTCAAGACAAAGCATGGGTTGTATGAGTGGCTCGTCATGCCATTTGGCCTTACAAATGCCCCTAGCACGTTCATGAGATTAATGAATGAGGTGCTAAGGCCATTTCTTGGCAAGTTCGTGGTAGTATACTTGGATGACATTCTCATTTATTCACGTGATGAAGAATCTCATTTTGATCATCTTTTCCAAGTATTTTCTGTTTTGAGGCAAGAAAAATTGTATGGGAAACTAGAAAAATGTGATTTTTTATTGTATGAAGTCATGTTTCTTGGTTACATAGTTTCAGGTGATGGCGTGAAGGTGGATCCTAGCAAAATTGAAGCAATTCAATCATGGCCTAGTCCAAGGACACTCACGGAAGTTCGTTCATTTCATGGACTTGCCTCCTTCTATAGAAGATTCATCAAGAATTTTAGCACACTCATGTCTCCCATCACCGAGTGTACTAAGAAAGGCGTGTTTGAATGGACACCCCAAGCTCAAAGGGCATTTGAAGAAGTCAAGAAGAAGATGTGCAACACACCCATCTTAGCACTTCCGGATTTTTCCAAACCATTTGAGGTTGAATGTGACGCAAGTGGAAAGGGTATTGGTGCCGTATTGATTCAAGGTGGGCGTCCCATTGCTTACTTTAGTGAGAAGATGAGTCAAGGCAAGTTGAATTACTCCACCTATGATAAAGAGTTCTATGCTATGGTAAGAGCTCTAGATCATTGGTCACATTACTTGAGGCCACAACCTTTCATATTGCATTCCGATCATGAATCCTTGAGGTTCATACATGGCCAAAAGAAGCTGAATGCAAGACATGCAAAGTGGGTCGAATTCTTGCAAACATTTAACTTTTCCTCTAAATACAAGAGTGGGAAAGCTAATGTGGTTGCGGATGCCTTATCTCGAAGGCATAATTTGCTTGGAATGGTTGAAGCAAAGGTACTTGGGTTCGATTTGATCAAAGAATACTATCAAGAAGATGATGAACTCAAAAGGATAATTGATAACTGTGTCCATGGAGTCTATGATCTGTTTTCCTTACATAACGGTTTTTCTTTTTAAAGGAAATAGATTATGTATTCCAAAATGTCCCATTAGAAGTTTGTTGATACATGAAGCTCATGGGGGAGGGCTAGCTGGTCACGTTGGTATTCACAAGACATTGGAGCTTCTCCAAGCTCACTTTTATTGGCCGAAAATGTTAGCCACGGTTCATCATGTGGTGAGTCGTTGTTCTACTTGTCAAAGAGCAAAGATGGTGTTTCATAAAGGTCTCTACAAGCCCTTACCAATTCCCGAGAGACCTTGGGAAGATGTTAGTATGGATTTTATTGTAGCTTTGCCAAGAACTCAAAGAGGCAAGGATTCAATAATGGTGGTGGTTGATCGGTTCTCAAAAATGGCTCATTTCATTCCTTGCCATAAAACTGAAGATGCAGTAAAAGTGGCTAAGTTATACTTCGAAGAAGTGGTTCGTTTCCATGGGGTGCCACGCACCATTGTGTCGGATCGTGATACTAAGTTCCTAAGTCATTTTTGGAAGTCTATTTGGCGTTTGATGGGAACTAAGTTATTGTTTTCTACCTCACATCATCCACAAACCGATGGTCAAACGGAGGTGGTGAATAGGATACTTGGTTCGTTGCTTAGGGCTTTGGTAAGCAAAAGTACCAAAGATTGGGATAATAAGCTTGCTCATGCCGAGTTTGCTTATAATAGGACACCTAGTGCTACTACAAAGTACTCTCCTTTTGAAGTAGTATATGGCGTCAATCCTTATATTCCCATTGATCTTATTGCTTTGCCAAAAGACAAGTTCGTTCATGGTGGAGCAAAGGAGCAAGCCGAGTTCATGCTAAAAGTCCATAAAGAAGTTCGGAGAAACATTGAAAAGGCAAATGAAATCTACAAGAAACAAGCCAACAAACGCGTTAGAAATATGAAGTCTTTTGAAGTTGGGGACTTGGTGTGGATTTACATGAGGAAAGAACGTTTTCCTAGCAAAAGGAAGAACAAGCTTATGCCAAGAGCCGAGGGTCCGTTTGAGGTCGTGGAAAAGATCAATGACAATGCATACAAAATAGATTTGGGAGGCCAATATGGTGTCTCAAGTACATTCAACATTGGTGATCTTGCTCCTTACTTTGATGATGACGAATTGAGGGCAATTCCTTTTGAAGAAGGGGAAGATGACCAAGATGGTCAAGGGTCAACTATCCATGGTCAAGATGAGGAGGTTCAACACGGTGCTATTGAGCAAGGTGCTAAGGGATTATTCTTGTCTAAATCATTCTTCAATCCTATGCACGGTTTTAGTCCAAAGAGTTTAACAAATGGTTACACTTCCCTTAGTGTAATTATTCTTGTTGAAGGTATCTAGTACATGAGCCGTTTTTCCAAGCTTGAAGCCACGCATGATTTATGCATTTGGGAGTTACATTGGACTGATTTTGACAGCGTGATTCAAGGCTTGTGTTGGGCGTGAATTAAGGCATTAGTTGGCTGATTATTCTACCTCTTTACTTGGGGTTTACATGTGCTTAATTAGAGAGTTGTTGCTAGAATAAAGGAGCTTGAATCAAGGGTTTAAATGGGAGGTTACAAGCGTGACTCAAGGGGGTTGTTTGCACGTCTTTTGGACGTTGAAAATGCTGTTTGAAGACCTCATAATTGCTGAACGTTTTCTCCTTAATTTAAGCATAGTTTTAAGCTTAGTTGATTAGTTTTACTTTGTTGTTATGAGGGGTTAATTGGACAGTCATATGAGCCTTTTAATCACCTTATAATTAGCATTTTATCTTGTCTTTTAATTAGGCAAGTGATGGATGATCATTAAAATTGTAGAAGGGAATCCTATGTTCCTTTATGTAACTTATACACTACTATAAATAGTGTACTATGCATGAATGAAAAGGGATCCAGAAATTTGCTTAAACACTTGTGTTTTGTTGATTAAACGTGACTTAGCAATTAGTCATTTTTAAGGTCCAAGTTTGATAACTCAAATTTGAAGAGTGCTAGTTTTGGTAGAGTGTTCCCAAACCTAGGAACTTGCGTAGTGAACGAGTGGGTTGAGTGTTCCCCATTCCTAACTACACCAAGCAAAGGGTGAGTGTTCCCCTTTGTTATATCCGAGACTAGGGTTGAGTGTTCCCCTATTCTCCCCTTCACTAATCACGATTTCACTAAGACCCCTTAAAACGTACTTTTGTAACAAGGTTCTCATCTTGCTTACACATCAGAATCAAATCAAAGTCAGATGCATTCTTAAAAGCTAATTAAATAGAATGAAAGTCAAACAAATTAAACAAAGCTTTTTAAATCAAATGAAAGTCAAATGCATTCTTCAAAGCTAATTGATCCAAATGAAAGTCAAACACATTCAAACAAAGCTTTTTGAATCAAATGAAAGTCAAATGCATTCTTCAAAGGTAATTGAATCAAATGAAAGTCAAACACATTCAAGCGAAACTTTTCGAATCAAATGAAAGTCAAATGCATTCTTAAAAGCTAATTGAAAATAATGAAAGTCAAACACATTCAAACAAACCTTTTTGAATCAAATTAAAGTCAAATGCATTCTTAAAAGCTAATTGAATAGAATGAAAGTCAAACACATTCAAACAAAGCTTAATGAATCAAATGAAAGTCAAATACATTCTTCAAAGCTATTTGAATTGAATTAAAGTCCAACACATTCAAACAAAGCTTTTTGAATCAAATGAAATTTAAATGCATTTTTCAAAGCTAATTGATCCAAATGAAAGTCAAACACATTCACACAAAGCTTTTTGAATCAAATGAAAGTCAAATGCCTTCTTTAAAGCTAATTAAATCGAATGAAAGTCAAACACATTCAAACAAAGCTTTTTGAATCAAATGAAATTCAAATGAATTCTTCAAAGCTAATTGAAACAAATGAAAGTCAAACACATTCAAACAAAGCTTTTTGAACCAAATTAAAGTCAAATGTATTATTGAAAGCTAATTGAATAGAACGAAAGTCAAACACATTCAAACAAAGCTTTTTGAATCAAATGAAATTTAAATGCATTTTTCAAAGCTAAATGAATCAAATGAAAGTCAAACACATTCAAACAAAGCTTTTTGAACCAAATGAAAGTCAAATGCATACTTCAAAGCTAATTGGTCCAAATGAAAGTCAAATACATTCAAACAAAGCTTTTTAAATCAAATGAAAGTCAAATGCATTCTTAAAAGTTAATTGAATAAAATGAAAGTCAAACACATTCAAACAAAGCTTTTTGAATAAAATGAAATTAAAATGCATTCTTTAAAGCTAATTGAATAAAATAAAAGTCATACACATTCAAACAAAGTTTTTTGAACCAAATGAAAGTCAAATGCATTCTTCAAAGCTAATTGAAAATAATGAAAGTCAAACACATTCAAACAAACCTTTTTGAATCAATTTAAAGTCAAATGCATTCTTAAAAGCTAATTAAATCGAATGAAAGTCAAACATATTCAAACAAAGCTTAATCAATCAAATAAAAGTCAAATGCATTCTTCAAAGCTAATTGATCCAAATAAAAGTCAAACACATTCAAACAAAGCTTTTTGAATCAAATGAAAGTCAAATTCATTCTTCAAAGCTAATTGAATAGAATGAAAGTCAAACACATTCAAACAAAGCTTAATGAATCAAATGAAAGTCAAATGCATTCTTCAAAGCTATTTGAATAGAATTAAAGTCCAACACATTCAAACAAAGCTTTTTGAATCAAATGAAAGTCAAATGCATTCTTCAAAACTAATTGATCCAAATGAAAGTCAAACACATTCACACAAAGCTTTTTGAATCAAATAAAAGTCAATTGCATTCTTTAAAGCTAATTAAATCGAATGAAAGTCAAACACATTCAAACAAAGCTTTTTAAATCAAATGAAATTCAACTGAATTCTTCAAAGCTAATTGAAACAAATAAAAGTAAAAAACATTCAAACAAAGCTTTTTGAACCAAATAAAAGTCAAATGTATTCTTGAAAGCTAATTGAATAGAACGAAAGTCAAACACATTCAAGAAAAGCTTTTTGAATCAAATTAAATTCAAATGCATTCTTCAAAGCTAATTGAAACAAAAGAAAGTCAAACACATTCAAACAAAGCTTTTTGAATCAAATGAAAGTTAAATGCATACTTCAAAGGTAATTGAATCAAATGAAAGTCAAACACATTCAAACGAAACTTTTCGAATCAAATGAAAGTCAAATGCATTCTTAAAAGCTAATTGAATCGAATGAAAGTCAAACACATTCAAACAAAGCTTTTTGAATCAAATGAAATTTAAATGCATTTTTTAAAGCTAATTGAATCAAATGAAAGTCAAACACATTCAAACAAAGCTTTTTGAACCAAATTAAAGTCAAATGCATTCTTCAAAGGTAATTGAATCAAATGAAAGTCAAACACATTCAAACAAAACTTTTCGAATCAAATAAAAGTCAAATGCATTCTTAAAAGTTAATTGAATAGAATGAAAGTCAAACACATTCAAACAAACCTTTTTGAATCAAATGAAAGTCACATGCATTCTTCAAAGCTAATTGATCCAAATAAAAGTCAAACACATTCAAACAAAGCTTTTTGAATCAAATGAAAGTCAAATGCATTCTTAAAAGCTAATTAAATAGAATGAAAGTCAAACACATTCAAACAAATCTTAATAAATCGAATGAAAGTCAAATGCATTCTTCAAAGCTAATTGAATAGAATTAAAGTCTAACACATTCAAACAAAGCTTTTTGAATCAAATGAAAGTCAAATGCATTCTTCAAAGCTAATTGATCCAAATGAAAGTCAAACACATTCACAGAAAGCTTTTTGAATCAAATGAAAGTCAATTGCATTCTTTAAAGCTAATTAAATCGAATGAAAGTCAAACACATTCAAACAAAGCTTTTTGAATCAAATGAAATTCAAATGCATTCTTCAAAGCTAATTGAATTGAATTAAAGTCCAACACATTCAAACAAAGCTTTTTGAATCAAATGAAAGTCAAATGCATTCTTCAAAGCTAATTGATGTAAATCTAAATACACCCTCCCGAATATGGGTTGATGGATTTAAAAATACTTATAGTTAGAATACTCAAATATCATGGAACAAGATAAAAGGGCCAAAACTCAAGGACACACTCAAAGTTTTGGGGTTTTAGGCCAGAGATAAGACTCACTCAATCTCTCCTAAGCTTATCACTCAAGACTTACTCAAAGCAATAAGGGAACACTTGAACTTGAGACAAACTCTAAGTTAAAATGCTAAAACACAAGGTTTTTTATCCAAACTCAAAACTGGTTTTTATTTCTGTTTTGCTCTCCCTTTTATAGAGGAAAGGAGCAGCAAAAACACACCAAAAGTCAAGGAAAACCGTCCAAGCATGAACAGCCAAAAGCCAGCAGTTTTCCTCCTTGATTTAAGCTAAACAATAAAAGCATAATAAAGCCTAATGATAACTTCCTATTACAACCGGCCAAAGAGCTAAACTCTTGGCATTATTTCAGCAACATTAACTAAAATATAAGATAATAATAGCTAGTAAATGGCTTAGGATCCACACGCCCAAAATAGCAGTGAAACGTGCCAAATCTGTAGTGAAGCGCGCCATGCGCCCAATCTTCAATCTACCCATGAAATGCAACATAGAACTTCAACCTTCTTTGTAAATGGATAAAATCCAAGAGTCTCTAAGACTAAAGCAACAGGTTCATTAGATTTCCACTTTGGATCATTCCCCCCTTCTTCAAAAGAGTTTGCCCTCAAACTTGAATCATCAAAGTATGGTGATAAATCCCCTACATTGAAAGTCGCACTAACACCCATCAATTCGTCTGGTAGCTCAATTTTGTAAGCACTATCGTTCACCCTCTCAAGAACCTTAAAAGGACCATCAGAACGAGGCATAAGCTTGTTTTTGCGAAGCTTAGGGAACCTCTCCTTCCTCAAATGCACCCAAACCAAGTCCCCGGGATGAAAAATAGGCTGTTTGCGTTTCTTATTGGCTCGCTCTTGGTATTTTTTATTCATCTCCTCAATTCTTTTCTTCACTTGCTCACAGGTTTTTGGAAAGGTTTCCACCCTCTTTTTAGCATCTTTCTCTACCATGTCACTCTTAACCATAGGAACAAGATCAATCGGCACAAATGGGTTCACTCCATAAACTACTTCAAATGGAGAACGGGAAGTAGTTAGGGAATGAGCTCTATTGTAAGCAAACTCCGCATGGGCTAATTTCATGTCCCAATCTTTTTGCGTTTTGCTCACAAGACCTCGTAACAAAGTACCCAAAGTTCTATTAGTGACCTCGGTTTGCCCATCGGTTTGGGGATGATGAGAGGTACTAAATAGTAACTTGGTACCCACAAGTTTCCATAGGGTTCTCCAAAAGTGACTAAGGAATTTGGAGTCCCTATCAGATACTATACTTCGAGGAATGCCATGGAGTTTGACAATTTCCTTGAAGTACAGCTCGGCCACTTTCACGGCATCATCAGTTTTATTACAAGCTACAAAGTGTGCCATTTTAGAGAATCTATCTACAACAACCATGATGCTATCTCTTCCCCTTTGAGTGCGAGGCAATCCAACAATGAAATCCATGCTAACACTTTCCCATGGAGCATCCAGAACTGGCAACGGAGTATAAAGACCCTTTGTGAAGTGTCCCTTAGCCTTTTGACAAGTAGCACATCTCACTACAACATGAGTAACATCCTTGATCATTCTAGGCCAATAGAAGTGTTCTCCTAGAATATCAAGAGTCTTTTGTATCCCAAAATGACCGGCTAAACCTCCACCATGCACTTCTCTCACTAATAACTCCCTAACCCCACTCTTCGGAACACATAGCTTGTTACCTTTAAAGAGGTAGCCATCTTGTCTCACAAACTCTTTGGTAGGATTCTCTATCTCGCTAGAAAAGTCGGGATCATTTATGTAACATTCCTTGAGTTGTTCAATACCCAAGATCTTAGCATCCACCATGGAAAGTAAGTAGCTCCGACGAGACAATGCATCGGCCACAACATTACTCTTTCCATCCTTGTACTTGGAGCTAAAGGTAAATGATTGGAGAAACTCCACCCATTTAGCATGTCTCTTGTTGAGTTTTTGTTGCCCATGAATGAATTTCAGAGCCTCATGATCGGAATGAAGAACAAATGGTTTTGGTCTAAGGTAGTGAGACCAATGATCAAGTGCTCGAACTATGGCATAGAACTCACGGTCATAAGTGGAATAGTTCAACTTAGCCCCATTCAACTTCTCACTAAAGTAACTCACGGGCTTCTTCTCTTGAATCAAAACAGCACCTATTCCAATCCCACTTGCATCACACTCTACCTCAAACACTTTGTTGAAATCTGGTAGCACAAGTATAGGAGCGTTGCAAAGCATATGTTTAACCTTCTCAAAGGCCCGTTGAGCATTTTCTTCCCATACGAACTCACCCTTTTTGGTCAACTCGGTGATTGGAGCCATGATAGTAGAGAAGTTTTTGATGAACCGCCTATAGAAGGAGGCAAGTCCATGAAAACTTCTAACTTCGTGCACATTGGTTGGAGCCAACCAAGACTGGACTGCTTTTACCTTCTCCGGATCTACATGAACCCCCTCTCCTGTTACAATGTATCCTAAGAATACAACACTAGGAGTCATGAATACACATTTTTCAAGCTTACCATACAACTTCACCTCCCTCAATTTTTCAAACAATCTCCTCAAATGAATTACATGATCATCATTGTTTTTACTATACACAAGAATGTCATCTAAGTAAACAACAACAAAATCATTAAGAAAAGGACGGAGAACTTCATTCATCAATCTCATGAAGGAGCTTGGGGCGTTGCAAAGCCCAAATGGCATCACTAACCACTCATACAACCCTTGTTTTGTTTTGAAAGCCGTCTTCCACTCATCCCCCTCTCGAATTCTCATTTGATGGTACCCACTCCTTAAATCTATTTTGGAAAAGACTAAGGCACCACTCAACTCATCTAACATATCTTGCAATCGAGGCATAGGAAAACGGTATTTGACAGTTATATTGTTAATGGAACGACTATCAACACACATTCTCCAAGTACCATCTTTTTTTGGTACTAAGAGGGCTGGAACCGCGCAAGGACTAAGGCTTTCTCTCACATAACCTCTCTCAAGTAATTCGTTCACTTGCTTTTCAAGTTCCTTACTCTCTTCCGGATTACACCTATAGGCAGCCTTGTTGGGCAAAGGTGCTCCTGGAATTAAGTCAATGGCGTGCTCAATGCCTCTAATTGGAGGTAGGCCTTTGGGCAAGTCATTGGGGAACACATCTTGGTACTCTTCTAATAACTCATTTAGCATGGATGAGTTAATACAAGTAGTACCATTATCATCTTTGGTCCTTACCACCAAAGCATACCCTCCCCCCATTTCTTTCATTATTCGTTCATATTCATTACAAGTTACAAGATAGTTGCTTTTCTCTTTTTCTTTCTTAGCAACTTTAGGAGGTAAAGGCACTAACTTAACTTTTTCTACCATTTTTGGTAGTTACAATATACACATTAGTTTTCCCTTTATGCTCCGAATCATGATCAAACTGCCACGGTCTTCCAAGCAACAAATGACACGCATCCATAGGAAGAATATCACACCAACGCTTATCTTCGAACCCTCCAATGGAATAAGACACCAATGCTTGCTTCTTGACTCTAATGCTTGTGCCATCATTCAACCAATTGAGCTTGTAAGGTTCACCATGGTCTCTAGTGGGTAGCTTCAATTTACTCACAGCCTCGGATGAAACAACATCTGTTTGGGCACCACTATCAACAATCACATTGCAAGTCTTCTCTCCTATCTTGCATCTAGTGTGGAACAAGTTGTTTCGTTGTTTAAGATCATTTTCGGGTTCATTATACAAGATTCTACGAACCACCATCATGTTGAACTCATCTTCGGGTTGAATCTCTTCCTCATACTCTTCATCAAACTCGCAACCCTCCTCATGAGCCACAAAGTTATAGACCTTCTCCTCCTCATCCATGAGAGCACATTGAGAGGCTGTTAACACACTCTTACTAGGACATTCCGATGCAATATGTCCTCTCCCATGACACTTGAAGCATTTTCTCCTAGTTGAAAGCTCACTAGGCGAAACTACTTGTTTTTCTTTCCCTTTTGATGAGCTAGGTGAAAAGGTTTTACTTTGAAAAGTACTCCCTTTAGAGTTGAAAGGAGTAAATTTCGAAGTATTCTTGAAAGAAGAAGTTTTGGGCTTCTCTTTCTCCCTTTCTTCTTTAAGTTGAGACTCATACTTCAAAGCTAGTTTGCATACATCACTAAAAGTGGTATAATGAGTAACTTCCACTTTCCTATTAATTTCTTTGGTCAACCCCTTGACAAATCTAGCAATTTTGTAAGCCTCCTTTTCTTGCAAGTCGCAAGTCAAGCCTAACCTTTCAAATTCTTTTATGTAATCCTCCACACTCATGTTTTCTTGTGATAGGTGGGTTAATTTTAAGTATTGATCTTGCTCATACTCTTTACTTACCCATTTTTCCCTCATTTTCTTTTTTAATTTTTCCCATGAGTCTATCTTATCTTTCCCTTCTCTTCTTCTATTTGACTTGAGGTTTTCATACCACAATGCAGCTAGTTTAGTGAGTTTAAGGACAGCCAACTTGAACCGTTTCCTATCATCATACCCCTTGTAATCAAAAACGGTTTCAATTTGCCTAACCCAATCTAAGAAAGCCTCACAATCATGCCCTCCATCAAATTCATGCATATCAATTTTTAGACCCCTATCTTCATCAAATTGTCTAAAATTGTTACCACTATTTTCATCCTCCTCCTCTAATTCATTTATTTTCCTAGTGGCTTTAAGGAGCATATCAGATATGGCATCCATCCTAGTATCTTGTTGTGCCCTAGAGACTTCACTCTCTTCTGTTTTTTTCTCCAAATTCTCCAATTTTTCAGTGATTACTTGCAACATTCTAGCAAGCTCCTCACTAGACATGATTTCCACTATTTTGCTTGGATATTACAAGTACAATGAAAACTGCCGAAATTAGAGACAAAATGAAAAACGAAAATTGCCTCTAGACTCTCAAAGGCTTACAAATTCAGAATATTCAGATCAAAACAACCAATTTGCAAAAAAGAAATTCCTCAAAAGCTTTTCGGATGAGGGAGAAATCTTCAGTTGAATTCTGCCTTCCCGGTTTTGCCTCTTTTCTGCGCTGCTGCGAAAAACCTGCCCAGTTTATTAGCAGAAAAATTCCAAAATATCTGAAAATTTTTGTGAGTAATCTACGCAAAAAAATATCAAGATTCAAAAAAGAAATAACTCGATTTGGACAGAAAACGAAGGAGATATGTCCTTCTCAAACCGCAACTCCAAACTGATTGAATTCTGCCGTTTTGCTCCAAACGCCTTCAAACTCGATTTTCTTCAAGAAACCCTTAACTAGGCTCTGATACCAGATGATGTAAATCTAAATACACCCTCCCGAATAAGGGTTGATGGATTTAAAAATACTTATAGTTAGAATACTCAAATATCATGGAACAAGATAAAAGGGCCAAAACTCAAGGACACACTCAAAGTTTTGGGGTTTTAGGCCAGAGATAAGACTCACTCAATCTCTCCTAAGCTTATCACTCAAGACTTACTCAAAGCAATAAGGGAACACTTGAACTTGAGACAAACTCTAAGTTAAAATGCTAAAACACAAGGTTTTTTATCCAAACTCAAAACTGGTTTTTATTTCTGTTTTGCTCTCCCTTTTATAGAGGAAAGGAGCAGCAAAAACACACCAAAAGTCAAGGAAAACCGTCCAAGCATGAACAGCCAAAAGCCAGCAGTTTTCCTCCTTGATTTAAGCTAAACAATAAAAGCATAATAAAGCCTAATGATAACTTCCTATTACAACCGGCCAAAGAGCTAAACTCTTGGCATTATTTCAGCAACATTAACTAAAATATAAGATAATAATAGCTAGTAAATGGCTTAGGATCCACACGCCCAAAATAGCAGTGAAACGTGCCAAATCTGTAGTGAAGCGCGCCATGCGCCCAATCTTCAATCTACCCATGAAATGCAACATAGAACTTCAGCCTTCTTTGTAAATGGATAAAATCCAAGAGTCTCTAAGACTAAAGCAACAAGTTCATTAGATGTCCACTTTGGATCACTAATTGATCCAAATGAAAGTTAAACACATTCACACAAAGCTTTTTGAATCAAATGAAAGTCAAATGCATTCTTTAAAGCTAATTAAATCGAATGAAAGTCAAACACATTCAAACAAAGCTTTTTGAATCAAATGAAATTCAAATGAATTCTTCAAAGCTAATTGAAACAAATGAAAGTCAAACACATTCAAACAAAGCTTTTTGAACCAAATTAAAGTCAAATGTATTCTTGAAAGCTAATTGAATAGAACGAAAGTCAAACACATTCAAACAAAGCTTTTTGAATCAAATGAAATTTAAATGCATTTTTCAAAGCTAATTGAATCAAATGAAAGTCAAACACATTCAAACAAAGCTTTTTGAACCAAATGAAAGTCAAATGCATTCTTCAAAGGTAATTGAATCAAATGAAAGTCAAACACATTCAAACAAAACTTTTCAAATCAAATGAAAGTCAAATGCATTCTTAAAAGTTAATTGAATAAAATGAAAGTCAAACACATTCAAACAAATCTTTTTGAATCAAATGAAAGTCACAGGCATTCTTCAAAGCTAATTGATCCAAATGAAAGTCAAACACATCCAAACAAAGCTTTTTGAATCAAATGAAATTTAAATGCATTCTACAAAGCTAATCAAAATAAATGAAAGTCATACACATTCAAACAAAACTTTTCGAATCAAATCAAAGTCAGATGCATGCTTAAAAGCTAATTAAATAGAATGAAAGTCAAACAAATTAAACAAAGCTTTTTAAATCAAATGAAAGTCAAATGCATTCTTCAAAGCTAATTGATCCAAATGAAAGTCAAACACATTCAAACTAAGCTTTTTGAATCAAATGAAAGTCAAATGCATTCTTCAAAGGTAATTGAATCAAATGAAAGTCAAACACATTCAAGCGAAACTTTTCGAATCAAATGAAAGTCAAATGCATTCTTAAAAGCTAATTGAATCGAATGACAGTCAAACACATTCGAACAAAGCTTTTTGAATCAAATGAAAGTCAAATGTATTCTTGAAAGCTAATTGAATAGAACGAAAGTCAAACACATTCAAACAAAGCTTTTTGAATCAAATGAAATTTAAATGCATTTTTCAAAGCTAATTGAATCAAATGAAAGTCAAACACATTCACACAAAGCTTTTTGAATCAAATGAAAGTCAAATGCATTCTTTAAAGCTAATTAAATCGAATGAAAGTCAAACACATTCTAACAAAGCTTTTTGAATCAAATGAAATTCAAATGAATTCTTCAAAGCTAATTGAAACAAATGAAAGTCAAACACATTCAAACAAAGCTTTTTGAACCAAATTAAAGTCAAATGTATTCTTGAAAGCTAATTGAATAGAACGAAAGTCAAACACATTCAAACAAAGCTTTTTGAATCAAATGAAATTTAAATGCATTTTTCAAAGCTAATTGAATCAAATGAAAGTCAAACACATTCAAACAAAGCTTTTTGAACCAAATGAAAGTCAAATGCATTCTTCAAAGGTAATTGAATCAAATGAAAGTCAAACACATTCAAACAAAACTTTTCGAATCAAATGAAAGTCAAATGCATTCTTAAAAGTTAATTGAATAAAATGAAAGTCAAACACATTCAAACAAATCTTTTTGAATCAAATGAAAGTCACAGGCATTCTTCAAAGCTAATTGATCCAAATGAAAGTCAAACACATCCAAACAAAGCTTTTTGAATCAAATGAAATTTAAATGCATTCTACAAAGCTAATCAAAATAAATGAAAGTCATACACATTCAAACAAAACTTTTCGAATCAAATCAAAGTCAGATGCATTCTTAAAAGCTAATTAAATAGAATGAAAGTCAAACAAATTAAACAAAGCTTTTTAAATTAAATGAAAGTCAAATGCATTCTTCAAAGCTAATTGATCAAAATGAAAGTCAAACACATTCAAACAAAGCTTTTTGAATCAAATGAAAGTCAAATGCATTCTTCAAAGGTAATTGAATCAAATGAAAGTCAAACACATTCAAGCTTAACTTTTCGAATCAAATGAAAGTCAAATGCATTCTTAAAAGCTAATTGAATCGAATGACAGTCAAACACATTCGAACAAAGCTTTTTGAATCAAATGAAAGTCAAATGTATTCTTGAAAGCTAATTGAATAGAACGAAAGTCAAACACATTCAAACAAAGCTTTTTGAATCAAATGAAATTTAAATGCATTTTTCAAAGCTAATTGAATCAAATGAAAGTCAAACACATTCACACAAAGCTTTTTGAATCAAATGAAAGTCAAATGCATTCTTTAAAGCTAATTAAATCGAATGAAAGTCAAATACATTCTAACAAAGCTTTTTGAATCAAATGAAATTCAAATGAATTCTTCAAAGCTAATTGAAACAAATGAAAGTCAAACACATTCAAACAAAGCTTTTTGAACCAAATTAAAGTCAAATGTATTCTTGAAAGCTAATTGAATAGAACGAAAGTCAAACACATTCAAACAAAGCTTTTTGAATCAAATGAAATTTAAATGCATTTTTCAAAGCTAATTGAATCAAATGAAAGTCAAACACATTCAAACAAAGCTTTTTGAACCAAATGAAAGTCAAATGCATTCTTCAAAGGTAATTGAATCAAATGAAAGTCAAACACATTCAAACAAAACTTTTCGAATCAAATGAAAGTCAAATGCATTCTTAAAAGTTAATTGAATAAAATGAAAGTCAAACACATTCAAACAAATCTTTTTGAATCAAATGAAAGTCACAGGCATTCTTCAAAGCTAATTGATCCAAATGAAAGTCAAACACATCCAAACAAAGCTTTTTGAATCAAATGAAATTTAAATGCATTCTACAAAGCTAATCAAAATAAATGAAAGTCATACACATTCAAACAAAACTTTTCGAATCAAATCAAAATCAGATGCATTCTTAAAAGCTAATTAAATAGAATGAAAGTCAAACAAATTAAACAAAGCTTTTTAAATTAAATGAAAGTCAAATGCATTCTTCAAAGCTAATTGATCCAAATGAAAGTCAAACACATTCAAACAAAGCTTTTTGAATCAAATGAAAGTCAAATGCATTCTTCAAAGGTAATTGAATCAAATGAAAGTCAAACACATTCAAGCGAAACTTTTCGAATCAAATGAAAGTCAAATGCATTCTTAAAAGCTAATTGAATCGAATGACAGTCAAACACATTCGAACAAAGCTTTTTGAATCAAATGAAAGTCAAATGTATTCTTGAAAGCTAATTGAATAGAACGAAAGCCAAACACATTCAAACAAAGCTTTTTGAATCAAATGAAATTTAAAAGCATTTTTCAAAGCTAATTGAATCAAATGAAAGTCAAACACATTCAAACAAAGCTTTTTGAACCAAATGAAAGTCAAATGCATTCTTCAAAGGTAATTGAATCAAATGAAAGTCAAACACATTCAAACAAAACTTTTCGAATCAAATGAAAGTCAAATGCATTCTTAAAAGTTAATTGAATAAAAAGAAAGTCCAACACATTCAAACAAATCTTTTTGAATCAAATGAAAGTCACATGCATTCTTCAAAGCTAATTGATCCAAATGAAAGTCAAACACATCCAAACAAAGCTTTTTGAATCAAATGAAATTTAAATTTATTCTACAAAGCTAATCGAAACAAGTGAAAGTCATACACATTCAAACAAAACTTTTCGAATCAAATGAAAGTCAGATGCATTCTTAAAAGCTAATTAAATAGAATGAAAGTCAAACAAATTAAACAAAGCTTTTTAAATCAAATGAAAGTCAAATGCATTCTTCAAAGCTAATTGATCCAAATGAAAGTCAAACACATTCAAACAAAGATTTTTGAATCAAATGATAGTCAAATGCATTCTTCAAAGGTAATTGAATCAAATGAAAGTCAAACACATTCAAACGAAACTTTTCGAATCAAATGAAAGTCAAATGCATTCTTCAAAGCTAATTGAATAGAATGGAAGTGAAACACATTCAAACAAAGCTTAATGAATCAAATGAAAGTCAAATGCATTCTTCAAAGCTAATTGAATAGAATTAAAGTCCAACACATTCGAACAAAGCTTTTTGAATCAAATGAAAGTCAAATGCATTCTTCAAAGCTAATTGATCCCAATGAAAGTCAAACACATTAACACAAAGCTTTTTGAATCAAATGAAAGCCAATTGCATTCTTTAAAGCTAATTAAATCGAATGAAAGTCAATCACATTCAAACAAAGCTTTTTGAATCAAATGAAATTCAAATGCATTCTTCAAAGCTAATTGAATTGAATTAAAGTCCAACACATTCAAACAAAGCTTTTTGAATCAAATGAAAGTCAAATGCATTCTTCAAAGCTAATTGATCCAAATGAAAGTCAAACACATTCACACAAAGATTTTTGAATCCAATGAAAGTCAAATGCATTCTTTAAAGCTAATTAAATCGAATGAAAGTCAAACACATTGAAACAAAGCTTTTTGAATCAAATGAAATTCAAATGAATTCTTCAAAGCTAATTGAAACAAATGAAAATTAAACACATTCAAACAAAGCTTTTTGAACCAAATTAAAATCAAATGTATTCTTGAAAGCTAATTGAATAGAACGAAAGTCACACACATTCAAACAAAGCTTTTTTAATCAAATGAAATTTAAATGCATTTTTCAAAGCTAATTGAATCAAATGAAAGTCATACACATTCAAACAAAACTTTTCGAATCAAATGAAAGTCAGATGCATTCTTAAAAGCTAATTAAATAGAATGAAAGTCAAACAAATTAAACAAAGCTTTTTAAATCAAATGAAAGTCTAATGCATTCTTCAAAGCTAATTGATCCAAATGAAAGTCAAACACATTCAAACAAAGCTTTTTGAATCAAATGATAGTCAAATGCATTCTTCAAAGCAAATTGATCCAAATGAAAGTCAAACACATTCAAACGAAGCTTTTTGAACCAAATGAAAGTCAAATGCATTCTTCTAAGGTAATTGAATCAAATGAAAGTCAAACACATTCAAACAAAACTTTTCGATTCAAATGAAAGTAAAATGCATTCTTAAAAGTTAATTGAATAAAACGAAAGTCAAACACATTCAAACAAATCTTTTTGAATCAAATGAAAGTCAAATGCATTCTTCAAAGCTAATTGATCCAAATGAAAGTCAAACACATCCAAACAAAGCTTTTTGAATCAAATGAAATTTAAATGCATTCTACAAAGCTAATTGAAACAAATGAAAGTCATACACATTCAAACAAAACTTTTCTAATCAAATGAAAGTCAGATGCATTCTTAAAAGCTAATTAAATAGAATGAAAGTCAAACAAATTAAACAAAGCTTTTTAAATCAAATGAAAGTCAAATGCATTCTTCAAAGCTAATTGATCCAAATGAAAGTCAAACACATTCAAACAAAGCTTTTTGAATCAAATGAAAGTCAAATACATTCTTCAAAGGTAATTGAATCAAATGAAAGTCAAACACATTCAAACGAAACTTTTCGAATCAAATGAAAGTCAAATGCATTCTTAAAAGCTAATTGAATCGAATGACAGTCAAACACATTCCAACAAAGCTTTTTGAATCAAATGAAAGTCAAATGTATTCTTGAAAGCTAATTGAATAGAACGAAAGTCAAACACATTAAACAAAGCTTTTTGAATCAAATGAAATTTAAATGCATTTTTCAAAGCTAATTGAATCAAATGAAAGTCAAACACATTCAAACAAAGCTTTTTGAACCAAATGAAAGTCAAATGCATTCTTCAAAGGTAATTGAATCAAATGAAAGTCAAACACATTCAAACAAAACTTTTCGAATCAAATGAAAGTCAAATGCATTCTTAAAAGTTAATTGAATAAAAAGAAAGTCAAACACATTCAAACAAATCTTTTTGAATCAAATGAAAGTCACATGCATTCTTCAAAGCTAATTGATCCAAATGAAAGGGAAACACATCCAAACAAAGCTTAATGAATCAAATGAAATTTAAATGCATTCTACAAAGCTAATCGAAACGAATGAAAGTCATACACATTCAAACAAAACTTTTCGAATCAAATGAAAGTCAGATGCATTCTTAAAAGCTAATTAAATAGATTGAAAGTCAAACAAATTAAACAAAGCTTTTTAAATCAAATGAAAGTCAAATGCATTCTTCAAAGCTAATTGATCCAAATGAAAGTCAAACACATTCAAACAAAACTTTTTGAATCAAATGAAAGTCAAATGCATTCTTCAAAGGTAATTGAATCAAATGAAAGTCAAACACATTCAAACGAAACTTTTCGAATCAAATGAAAGTCAAATGCATTCTTCAAAGCTAATTGAATAGAATGAAAGTCAAACACATTCAAACAAAGCTTAATGAATCAAATGAAAGTCAAATGCATTCTTCAAAGCTAAATGAATAGAATTAAAGTCCAACACATTCAAACAAAGCTTTTTGAATCAAATGAAAGTCAAATGCATTCTTCAAAGCTAATTGATCCAAATGAAAGTCAAACACATTAACACAAAGCTTTTTGAATCAAATGAAAGTCAATTGCATTCTTTAAAGCTAATTAAATCGAATGAAAGTCAAACACATTCAAACAAAGCTTTTTGAATCAAAAGAAATTCAAATGCATTCTTCAAAGCTAATTGAATTGAATTAAAGTCCAACACATGCAAACAAAGCTTTTTGAATCAAATGAAAGTCAAATGCATTCTTCAAAGCTAATTTATCCAAATGAAAGTCAAACACATTCACACAAAGCTTTTTGAATCAAATGAAAGTCAATTGCATTCTTTAAAGCTAATTAAATCGAATGAAAGTCAAACACATTCAAACAAAGCTTTTTGAATCAAATGAAATTCAAATGCATTCTTCAAAGCTAATTGAATTGAATTAAAGTCCAACACATTCAAACAAAGCTTTTTGAATCAAATGAAAGTCAAATGCATTCTTCAAAGCTAATTGATCCAAATGAAAGTTAAAAACATTCACACAAAGCTTTTTGAATCAAATGAAAGTCAAATGCATTCTTTAAAGCTAATTAAATCGAATGAAAGTAAAACACATTAAAACAAAGCTTTTTGAATCAAATGAAATTCAAATGAATTCTTCAAAGCTAATTGAAACAAATGAAATTCAAACACATTCAAACAAAGCTTTTTGAACCAAATTAAAGTCAAATGTATTCTTGAAAGCTAATTGAATAGAACGAAAGTCAAACACATTCAAACAAAGCTTTTTGAATCAAATGAAATTTAAAAGCATTTTTCAAAGCTAATTGAATCAAATGAAAGTCAAACCCATTCAAACAAAGCTTTTTGAACCAAATGAAAGTCAAATGCATTCTTCAAAGGTAATTGAGTCAAATGAAAGTCAAACACATTCAAACAAAACTTTTCGAATCAAATGAAAGTCAAATGCATTCTTAAAAGTTAATTGAATAAAATGAAAGTCAAACACATTCAAACAAATCTTTTTGAATCAAATGAAAGTCACAGGCATTCTTCAAAGCTAATTGATCCAAATGAAAGTCAAACACATCCAAACTAAGCTTTTTGAATCAATTGAAATTTAAATGCATTCTACAAAGCTAATCAAAATAAATGAAAGTCATACACATTCAAACAAAACTTTTCGAATCAAATCAAAGTCAGATGCATTCTTAAAAGCTAATTAAATAGAATGAAAGTCAAACAAATTAAACAAAGCTTTTTAAATCAAATTAAAGTCAAATGCATTCTTCAAAGCTAATTGATCCAAATGAAAGTCAAACACATTCAAACAAAGCTTTTTGAATCAAATAAAACTCAAATGCATTCTTCAAAGCTCATTGATCCAAATGAAAGTCAAACACATTCACACAAAGCTTTTTGAATCAAATGAAAGTCAAATGCATTCTTTAAAGCTAATTAAATCGAATGAAAGTCAAACACATTCAAACAAAGCTTTTTGAATCAAATGAAATTCAAATGAATTCTTCAAAGCTTATTGAAACAAATGAAAGTCAAACACATTCAAAAAAAACTTTTTGAACCAAATTAAAGTCAAATGTATTCTTGAAAGCTAATTGAATAGAACGAAAGTCAAACACATTCAAACAAAGCTTTTTAAATCAAATGAAATTTAAATGCATTTTTCAAAGCTAATTGAATCAAATGAAAGTCAAACACATTCAAACAAAGCTTTTTGAACCAAAAGAAAGTCAAATGCATTCTTCAAAGGTAATTGAATCAAATGAAAGTCAAACACATTCAAACAAAACTTTTCGATTCAAAAGAAAGTCAAATGCATTATTATAAGTTAATTGAATAAAATGAAAGTCAAACACATTCAAACAAATCTTTTTGAATCAAATGAAAGTCACATGCATTCTTCAAAGCTATTTGATACAAATGAAAGTCAAACACATCCAAACAAAGCTTTTTGAATCAAATGAAATTTAAATGCATTCTACAAAGCTAATCGAAACAAATGAAAGTCATACACATTGAAACAAAACTTTTCGAATCAAATGAAAGTCAGATGCATTCTTAAAAGCTAATTAAATAGAATGAAAGTCAAACAAATTAAACAAAGCTTTTTAAATCAAATGAAAGTCAAATGCATTCTTCAAAGCTAATTGATCCAAATGAAAGTCAAACACATTCAAACAAAGCTTTTTGAATCAAATGATAGTCAAATGCATTCTTCAAAGGTAATTGAATCACATGAAAGTCAAACACATTCAAACGAAACTTTTCGAATCAAATGAAAGTCAAATGCATTCTTAAAAGCTAATTGAATAGAATGAAAGTCAAACACATTCAAACAAAGCTTAATGAATCAAATGAAAGTCAAATGCATTCTTCAAAGCTAATTGAATAGAATTAAAGTCCAACACATGCAAACAAAGCTTTTTGAATCAAATGAAAGTCAAATACATTCTTCAAGGCTAATTGATCCAAATGAAAGTCAAACACATTAACACAAAGCTTTTTGAATCAAATGAAAGTCAATTGCATTCTTTAAAGCTAATTAAATCGAATGAAATTCAAACACATTCAAACAAAGCTTTTTGAATCAAATGAAATTCAAATGCATTCTTCAAAGCTAATTGAATTGAATTAAAGTCCAACACATTCAAACAAAGCTTTTTGAATCAAATGAAAGTCAAATGCATTCTTCAAAGCTAATTGATTAAAATGAAAGTCAAACACATTCACACAAAGCTTTTTGAATCAAATGAAAGTCAAATGCATTCTTTAAAGCTAATTAAATCGAATGAAAGTCAAACACATTCAAACAAAGCTTTTTGAATCAAATGAAATTCAAATGAATTCTTCAAAGCTAATTGAAACAAATGAAAGTCAAACACATTCAAACAAAGCTTTTTGAACCAAATTAAAGTCAAATGTATTTTTGAAAGCTAATTGAATAGAACGAAAGTCAAACACATTCAAACAAAGCTTTTTGAATCAAATGAAATTTAAATGCATTTTTCAAAGCTAATTGAATCAAATGAAAGTCAAACACATTCAAACAAAGCTTTTTGAACCAAATGAAAGTCAAATGCATTCTTCAAAGGTAATTGAATCAAATGAAAGTCAAACACATTCAAACAAAACTTTTCGATTCAAATGAAAGTCAAATGCATTCTTAAAAGTTAATTGAATAAAATGAAAGTCAAACACATTCAAACAAATCTTTTTGAATCAAATGAAAGTCACATGCATTCTTCAAAGCTAATTGATCCAAATGAAAGTCAAACACATCCAAACAAAGCTTTTTGAATCAAATGAAATTTAAATGCATTCTACAAAGCTAATCGAAACAAATGAAAGTCATACACATTCAAACAAAACTTTTCGAATCAAATGAAAGTCAGATGCATTCTTAAAAGCTAATTAAATAGAATGAAAGTCAAACAAATTAAACAAAGCTTTTTAAATCAAATGAAAGTCAAATGCATTCTTCAAAGCTAATTGATCCAAATGAAAGTCAAACACATTCAAACAAAGCTTTTTGAATCAAATGATATGCATTCTTCAAAGGTAATTGAATCAAATGAAAGTCAAACACATTCAAACGAAACTTTTCGAATCAAATGAAAGTCAAATGCATTCTTAAAAGCTAATTGAATAGAATGAAAGTCAAACACATTCAAACAAAGCTTAATGAATCAAATGAAAGTCAAATGCATTCTTCAAAGCTAATTGAATAGAATTAAAGTCCAACACATTCAAACAAAGCTTTTTGAATCAAATGAAAGTCAAATACATTCTTCAAGGCTAATTGATCCAAATGAAAGTCAAACACATTAACACAAAGCTTTTTGAATCAAATGAAAGTCAATTGCATTCTTTAAAGCTAATTAAATCGAATGAAAGTCAAACACATTCAAACAAAGCTTTTTGAATCAAATGAAATTCAAATGCATTCTTCAAAGCTAATTGAATTGAATTAAAGTCCAACACATTCAAACAAAGCTTTTTGAATCAAATGAAAGTCAAATGCATTCTTCAAAGCTAATTGATCCAAATGAAAGTCAAACACATTCACACAAAGCTTTTTGAATCAAATGAAAGTCAAATGCATTCTTTAAAGCTAATTAAATCGAATGAAAGTCTAACACATTGAAACAAAGCTTTTTGAATCAAATGAAATTCAAATGAATTCTTCAAAGCTAATTGAAACAAATGAAAATCAAACACATTCAAAAAAAGCTCTTTGAACCAAATTAAAGTCAAATGTATTCTTGAAAGCTAATTGAATAGAACGAAAGTCAAACACATTCAAACAAAGCTTTTTGAATCAAATGAAATTTAAATGCATTTTTCAAAGCTAATTGAATCAAATGAAAGTCAAACACATTCAAACAAAGCTTTTTGAACCAAATGAAAGTCAAATGCATTCTTCAAAGGTAATTGAATCAAATGAAAGTCAAACACATTCAAACAAAACTTTTCGATTCAAATGAAAGTCAAATGCATTGTTAAAAGTTAATTGAATAAAATGAAAGTCCAACACATTCAAACAAATCTTTTTGAATCAAATGAAAGTCACATGTGTTTCGGGGTTTTCTGATGTCCTGCGGGAGAGTTACAATTCCGAGACTGGAACCGGACGCCTGTACCTGCAAAATAACGGAGACTCCTGAGAGCTCCGCCTCCAACGATCAAGTTAGAACCTGATTAAGGAGTAATTAATACAGAAATTAAAGTAATGAGATCTCTCTAGGTGAGAGTGCTTAGTGTTGGTAATCTGCGTTGTTAGCGAGATTAGCCGGTTGTTAATAACTCTGTTCTTCTCTGCTTGATCTCTTGATTATTCGATCCTTCGATTAATGAGGATTAATCGAGTATTTATAGCCTTGGGAAGCGTGCAACTCTCTAGGTTTAAGGTAAACCTAGGGCTGACCGGGCCTCTAGACTGGACTGGGCCTTGATGGCCGGTTTTCCCATTTGGCATGGGCGGACACGTGGCGTGTCTTAAGTGGTCCGTGGAGGACGTATCTGTGATTGACACGTGGCAAGCTCCTGTTGGCCTTCGTGAAGGACACGTGGCGGAACCTGGTTGGTCCACTTGTCAGACGGTGATTGGTGGATAAAAATCCCCTAATCATTTGCCCCTCACAGGTGGCACGCGACTGGTCACGTGTCGCCTGTGACAGGTGTCGCACGGTGACAGGCGACGGCCTGTTACAGGTGTCATTTTGCAGACGGCCGATAGATTTTCCCGCCCAAATTTTGAATTTGGAAGCGACCCTTCGCCTTCTCACTTTGCCTATAAAAGGAAGTGCTGACTTCGGTCATTTTCACATTTGAGAACTTTTGCGAGAACATTCGGACCCCTGAACTTGCTCTGACATTCGGACCCCTAATCATTGTATGCCTCGACGTTTCTCCCAATCTGATCAAAGAACACTGTGTTTATCATTCGTTGGAAGGTAGCCGGGGCATTCTTAAGACCAAACGGCATGACCGTGTAACAGTATAATCCCTGATCAGTGACGAAGGCCGTCTTCTCCTGATCTTTCTTCCATAAAGGAATTTGATGAAAACCAGAATAGGCGTGCATAAAACTCATCAAGGCATGGCCGGCTGTTGAGTCGACCAGGTTATCAATTTTAGGCAGAGGGTAACTGTCTTTGGGGCACGCCTTGTTCAAGTCTGTGTAGTCTACACACATTCGCCAGGTACCATTCGGCTTTTTAACAAGCACCACATTTGCAACCCAATCTGGGAAGTAACATTGCCGAATGAACCCTGCATCAAGTAATTTTTTGACTTCGGCGGCTGCCGCCTGACCTCTTTCTTCACCATGGTTCCGTTTCTTTTGTCGTACCGGCTTCTTTTTCGGATCCACAGCGAGTTTGTGTACTGCCAGATCAGGACTAATGCCTGGCATTTCATGGACTTCAAATGCAAAGATGTCCTTGTATTCTTTCAACAGGTTGTGAAAGTCGTCACCAAGGTTTCTCAGAGCAGTCGTCCCTACTTTGACTGTTCGGTCAGGATGGGAGTCGTCTAGTATCAGGTCCGCATGCTCACCAGCCGGCTGAGGGCGGAACTCATCCGGCCGGTCCTCTGCCAATGATTGCTATTTTCTTGCTTTTCTTGCGGACTCAGTCTGGGGTGCCTTTCTCTTTTTGTCGCCTGTTTCTTGAACAGGCGCACTCTCCTTGACGTTGTCAAGGTCTGTTTTTTCTCCACTTGACCCAGTGGCCATAACAGTGGGCTTGACATCCGAGAGATAGCACTCTCGGGCCATTCTCTAATCTCCCCTTAGGGAGCCGACTGTTCCATTATCCCTTTCAAACTTAAGCAACATAAGTGACGGGATTATAACAGCCTTGGAATTATTCAGGGTTGGTCGACCCAGAATCATGTTGTAGGCCGAGAGTTCCTCTACCACTAGGAACCGGACTACCATGTGTCGTCCTTCCCCTTTTTCGCCCAGGCGAATGGGTAGATCCACTCGTCCCAGTGGGTGGACGACTCCTCCTCCAAAACCTATTAAAGGGTGGGAGGCCGGATGTATGCAGTCCGTCTGATATTTCAGTTTTGACAGACATTTGCTGCTGATGAGATCTGAAGAGCTCCCGGTATCTATGAGGATTCGGCCAACTCTCTGGTTGGCCACTTTACATTCAATAACGAGAGGGTCGTCATGCGGCCCTCTTATTCCTCCTAGATCCTCTTCAGTGATGACAATCTCAGGAAAGGTATATTTGGACGGCCGTTCTTGGTGAACAGAATTTACATCTAACCGCCTTATATTATCTTTGTTGCCCCTAATAGTGGGGCCGCCTCCTGAGAAGCCGCCTGCAATGGTGTAGACGACTGCATCATCTGTATCGGAACTGTCGGCCTGTTGATTCTTTTTGGCCGACTGCTTTTTTGAGGAAGTATTCCCCGTAGATTTCTTGACATAAGTGTCAAGATCACCTTGATCAGCCAAGCGGTCTAGGTACCGCATGAGACTGATGCAGTCATTGGTGTGATGACCAATGTCATCATGATAAGCGCAGATTTTGTCTTGGTTCCGGTTGCTCGCAGAACCCTTCATGGGGAGCGGCTTCTCAATTGAGAGCCGTCCCTTTATTTCTTTTAGGATAAACTGGTTATCCTTGTTAAACACATACTTTGGGGAGTATGGTTTGAATTCTTTTTTCTTTTTCTGGGCCGGCTGTTTAGAGGAATCAGCCGCCCAGACCTCTTTTCTTTTTTCATCTTTGTTGGACGACTGTTTCTGTCGTCCCTCTCTGTTGTCGGACCTCTTCCCGTCCGACTGTTTCATCGTACACAGATCAGTCGCCTGTATATAGGCTTCTGCTTCAATCAAGGCCTCTTGAAGAGTCGCCACCCTTTTTCGAACTAAATCAAATTTGAAGGTAGACCCGTCTTTGAGACCTCTAAAAAAGTCAGTATAAGCTACCTCATCCGGTAACCCTTGAATCTGTATTCTCATCAGGTTGAACCGCCTGATGTAGGAACGAAGCCCCTCCTTTTCACCCTGCTGAATTGTTCCCAAATCAAGGGTCGTTTTCTTCGCAGGGATGTTCATAGCGAAGTTGGAGGCAAATAAGTAAGCAAGCGTCCTGAAGCTGTTTACACAACCAGTCGGCAGGTTGCCGAACCATTGCTGTGCAATTCCCTTGAGAGTCGCTGGGAAACACTTGCACCAGGTGGGATCATCCAACCCTTGAAGGTACATCAGGTTGGTGAATGCCATCAGATGGTCTTCTGGGTTAGTAGTGCCGTCATAGGCGCCTACTAGAACATTTTTTACTTTGGCCGGCTGAGCGGCTTCAGTAATTTCCTTGGAGAAGGCCGACGGCTGTTCACCAAGTCTAAGCAGCCGTAGCTGCCAGTCCATAGGTTGGACGTTTTTTGCTGCAGGTCCACCAAATGGAGGTGGCTGCATAAAATACTGTTGTTGCGGCACAAATGGTAAGTTTGGTACCGCCTGGGCACTATGAAAGCCGGACTGACGGGAGGTGCCGCCTGACTGACTCTCATGGTACGACTGAGTATGCCTCATCGAGGCATTTCGCAAACTGTCCTGAAGATTTGAAGTAGAAGCCGACTCTGATAATCGGTCACTCTTCTTCTGCTCTAGCAGGTGCCGAGCATCTGTGAACGTTTGCTTTGACCCGTCCGCCTGAATATGACGAACCGGTTTCCTATTTCCCGTAGGATAACGGAGTTTTGTGAAATCAAGAGCAGACGGCTCCCGCTTCTTGGATTTAGGATGGGGAGTCGCCTCTCGCCCTTGAACTGGCTTCCTCTTCAGTGAAGTGGAAGGTTTCTTGGCCGACTGCTCTTTGACTGAAGCAGGCGGTTTTTTGTTGATCAACTCTTGGATCTCTCCCTTGAAGTCCCTCATGAAGGTCATGAGTTCGTTCCTTGTGATGGGAGCAGACCCATCAGTCGGCTGTTGCCGAGCAAGCGGTGCGCCTGCTGGCTCGCTTCCTGTTTGAAGATACTCCCGTTCCCTCATTTCGGTATGACGGGTACGTCGGGCCCTTAGGGTCCCGTCTGGAGCTGTATGAGTTTCAACTTCAAATTCACTTTCGGTATCATGGTCCGACTGAACTTGAGGGTCGTCTAGGGGACGCCTCTCTTCTGGAGTCGGTACAGACTTGGATGCCATCTCTGAAGTACTCTCCCCACAGACGGCGCCAAATGTTTCGGGGTTTTCTGATGTCCTGCGGGAGAGTTACAATTCCGAGACTGGAACCGGACGCCTGTACCTGCAAAATAACGGAGACTCCTGAGAGCTCCGCCTCCAACGGTCAAGTTAGAACCTGATTAAGGAGTAATTAATACAGAAATTAAAGTAATGAGATCTCTCTAGGTGAGAGTGCTTAGTGTTGGTAATCTGCGTTGTTAGCGAGATTAGCCGGTTGTTAATAACTCTGTTCTTCTCTGCTTGATCTCTTGATTATTCGATCCTTCGATTAATGAGGATTAATCGAGTATTTATAGCCTTGGGAAGCGTGCAACTCTCTAGGTTTAAGGTAAACCTAGGGCTGACCGGGCCTCTAGACTGGACTGGGCCTTGATGGCCGGTTTTCCCATTTGGCATGGGCGGACACGTGGCGTGTCTTAAGTGGTCCGTGGAGGACGTATCTGTGATTGACACGTGGCAAGCTCATGTTGGCCTTCGTGAAGGACACGTGGCGGAACCTGGTTGGTCCACTTGTCAGACGGTGATTGGTGGATAAAAATCCCCTAATCAACATGCATTCTTCAAAGCTAATTGATCCAAATGAAAGTCAAACACATTCAAACAAAGCTTTTTGAATCAAATGAAAGTCAAATGCATTCTTCAAAGGTAATTGAATCAAATGAAAGTCAAACACATTCAAACGAAACTTTTCGAATCAAATGAAAGTCAAATGCATTCTTAAAAGCTAATTGAATCGAATGACAGTCAAACACATTCCAACAAAGCTTTTTGAATCAAATGAAAGTCAAATGTATTCTTGAAAGCTAATTGAATAGAACGAAAGTCAAACACATTAAACAAAGCTTTTTGAATCAAATGAAATTTAAATACATTTTTCAAAGCTAATTGAATCGAATGAAAGTCAAACACATTCAAACAAAGCTTTTTGAACCAAATGAAAGTCAAATGCATTCTTCAAAGGTAATTGAATCAAATGAAAGTCAAACACATTCAAACAAAGCTTTTTGAATCAAATGAAAGTCAAATGCATTCTTAAAAGTTAATTGAATAAAAAGAAAGTCAAACACATTCAAACAAATCTTTTTGAATCAAATGAAAGGCACATGCATTCTTCAAAGCTAATTGATTAAAATGAAAGTCAAACACATTCACACAAAGCTTTTTGAATCAAATGAAAGTCAAATGCATTCTTTAAAGCTAATTAAATCGAATGAAAATCAAACACATTCAAACAAAGCTTTTTGAATCAAATGAAATTCAAATGAATTCTTCAAAGCTAATTGAAAGAAATGAAAGTCAAACACATTCAAACAAAGCTTTTTGAACCAAATTAAAGTCAAATGTATTTTTGAAAGCTAATTGAATAGAACGAAAGTCAAACACATTCAAACAAAGCTTTTTGAATCAAATGAAATTTAAAAGCATTTTTCAAACCTAATTGAATCAAATGAAAGTCAAACACATTCAAACAAAGCTTTTTGAACCAAATGAAAGTCAAATGCATTCTTCAAAGGTAATTGAGTCAAATGAAAGACAAACACATTCAAACAAAACTTTTCGAATCAAATGAAAGTCAAATGCATTCTTAAAAGTTAATTGAATAAAATGAAAGTCAAACACATTCAAACAAATCTTTTTGAATCAAATGAAAGTCACAGGCATTCTTCAAAGCTAATTGATCCAAATGAAAGTCAAACACATCCAAACAAAGCTTTTTGAATCAAATGAAAGTCAAATGCATTCTTTAAAGCTAATTAAATCGAATGAAAGTCAAACACATTCAAACAAAGCTTTTTGAATCAAATGAAATTCAAATGAATTCTTCAAAGCTAATTGAAACAAATGAAAGTCAAACACATTCAAAAAAAATTTTTTGAACCAAATTAAAGTCAAATGTATTCTTGAAAGCTAATTGAATAGAACGAAAGTCAAACACATTCAAACAAAGCTTTTTAAATCAAATGAAATTTAAATGCATTTTTCAAAGCTAATTGAATCAAATGAAAGTCAAACACATTCAAACAAAGCTTTTTGAACCAAATGAAAGTCAAATGCATTCTTCAAAGGTAATTGAATCAAATGAAAGTCAAACACATTCAAACAAAACTTTTCGATTCAAATGAAAGTCAAATGCATTATTATAAGTTAATTGAATAAAATGAAAGTCAAACACATTCAAACAAATCTTTTTGAATCAAATGAAAGTCACATGCATTCTTCAAAGCTATTTGATACAAATGAAAGTCAAACACATCCAAACAAAGCTTTTTGAATCAAATGAAATTTAAATGCATTCTACAAAGCTAATCGAAACAAATGAAAGTCATACACATTCAAACAAAACTTTTCGAATCAAATGAAAGTCAGATGCATTCTTAAAAGCTAATTAAATAGAATGAAAGTCAAACAAATTAAACAAAGCTTTTTAAATCAAATGAAAGTCAAATGCATTCTTCAAAGCTAATTGATCCAAATGAAAGTCAAACACATTCAAACAAAGCTTTTTGAATCAAATGATAGTCAAATGCATTCTTCAAAGGTAATTGAATCACATGAAAGTCAAACACATTCAAACGAAACTTTTCGAATCAAATGAAAGTCAAATGCATTCTTCAAAGCTAATTGAATAGAATGAAAGTCAAACACATTCAAACAAAGCTTAATGAATCAAATGAAAGTCAAATGCATTCTTCAAAGCTAATTGAATAGAATTAAAGTCCAACACATGCAAACAAAGCTTTTTGAATCAAATGAAAGTCAAATACATTCTTCAAGGCTAATTGATCCAAATGAAAGTCAAACACATTAACACAAAGCTTTTTGAATAAAATGAAAGTCAATTGCATTCTTTAAAGCTAATTAAATCGAATGAAAGTCAAACACATTCAAACAAAGCTTTTTGAATCAAATGAAATTCAAATGCATTCTTCAAAGCTAATTGAATTGAATTAAAGTCCAACACATTCAAACAAAGCTTTTTGAATCAAATGAAAGTCAAATGCATTCTTCAAAGCTAATTGATTAAAATGAAAGTCAAACACATTCACACAAAGCTTTTTGAATCAAATGAAAGTCAAATGCATTCTTTAAAGCTAATTAAATCGAATGAAAGTCAAACACATTCAAACAAAGCTTTTTGAATCAAATGAAATTCAAATGAATTCTTCAAAGCTAATTGAAACAAATGAAAGTCAAACACATTCAAACAAAGCTTTTTGAACCAAATTAAAGTCAAATGTATTCTTGAAAGCTAATTGAATAGAACGAAAGTCAAACACATTCAAACAAAGCTTTTTGAATCAAATGAAATTTAAATGCATTTTTCAAAGCTAATTGAATCAAATGAAAGTCAAACACATTCAAACAAAGCTTTTTGAACCAAATGAAAGTCAAATGCATTCTTCAAAGGCAATTGAATCAAATGAAAGTCAAACACATTCAAACAAAACTTTTCGATTCAAATGAAAGTCAAATGCATTCTTAAAAGTTAATTGAATAAAATGAAAGTCAAACACATTCAAACAAATCTTTTTGAATCAAATGAAAGTCACATGCATTCTTCAAAGCTAATTGATCCAAATGAAAGTCAAACACATCCAAACAAAGCTTTTTGAATCAAATGAAATTTAAATGCATTCTACAAAGCTAATCGAAACAAATGAAAGTCATACACATTCAAACAAAACTTTTCGAATCAAATGAAAGTCAGATGCATTCTTAAAAGCTAATTAAATAGATTGAAAGTCAAACAAATTAAACAAAGCTTTTTAAATCAAATGCAAGTCAAATGCATTCTTCAAAGCTAATTAATCCAAATGAAAGTCAAACACATTCAAACAAAGCTTTTTGAATCAAATGATATGCATTCTTCAAAGGTAATTGAATCAAATGAAAGTCAAACACATTCAAACGAAACTTTTCGAATAAAATGAAAGTCAAATGCATTCTTAAAAGCTTATTGAATAGAATGAAAGTCAAACACATTCAAACAAAGCTTAATGAATCAAATGAAAGTCAAATGCATTCTTCAAAGCTAATTGAATAGAATTAAAGTCCAACACATTCAAACAAAGCTTTTTGAATCAAATGAAAGTCAAATACATTCTTCAAGGCTAATTGATCCAAATGAAAGTCAAACACATTAACACAAAGCTTTTTGAATCAAATGAAAGTCAATTGCATTCTTTAAAGCTAATTAAATCGAATGAAAGTCAAACACATTCAAACAAAGCTTTTTGAATCAAATGAAATTCAAATGCATTCTTCAAAGCTAATTGAATTGAATTAAAGTCCAACACATTCAAACAAAGCTTTTTGAATCAAATGAAAGTCAAATACATTCTTCAAAGCTAATTGATCCAAATGAAAGTCAAACACATTCACACAAAGCTTTTTGAATCAAATGAAAGTCAAATGCATTCTTTAAAGCTAATTAAATCGAATGAAAGTCTAACACATTGAAACAAAGCTTTTTGAATCAAATGAAATTCAAATGAATTCTTCAAAGCTAATTGAAACGAATGAAAATCAAACACATTCAAAAAAGCTTTTTGAACCAAATTAAAGTCAAATGTATACTTGAAAGCTAATTGAATAGAACGAAAGTCAAATACATTCAAACAAAGCTTTTTGAATCAAATGAAATTTAAAAGCATTTTTCAAACCTAATTGAATCAAATGAAAGTCAAACACATTCAAATAAAGCTTTTTGAACCAAATGAAAGTCAAATGCATTCTTCAAAGGTAATTGAGTCAAATGAAAGACAAACACATTCAAACAAAACTTTTCGAATCAAATGAAAGTCAAATGCATTCTTAAAAGTTAATTGAATAAAATGAAAGTCAAACACATTCAAACAAATTTTTTTGAATCAAATGAAAGTCACAGGCATTCTTCAAAGCTAATTGATCCAAATGAAAGTCAAACACATCCAAACAAAGCTTTTTGAATCAAATGAAATTTAAATGCATTCTACAAAGCTAATCGAAATAAATGAAAGTCATACACATTCAAACAAAACTTTTCGAATCAAATCAAAGTCAGATGCATTCTTATAAGCTAATTAAATAGAATGAAAGTCAAACAAATTAAACAAAGCTTTTTAAATCAAATTAAAGTCAAATGCATTCTTCAAAGCTAATTGATCCAAATGAAAGTCAAACACATTCAAACAAAGCTTTTTGAATCAAATGAAAGTCAAATGCATTCTTCAAAGCTAATTGATCCAAATGAAAGTCAAACACATTCACACAAAGCTTTTTGAATCAAATGAAAGTCAAATGCATTCTTTAAAGCTAATTAAATCGAATGAAAGTCAAACACATTCAAACAAAGCTTTTTGAATCAAATGAAATTCAAATGAATTCTTTAAAGCTAATTGAAACAAATGAAAGTCAAACACATTCAAAAAAAACTTTTTGAACCAAATTAAAGTCAAATGTATTCTTGAAAGCTAATTGAATAGAACGAAAGTCAAACACATTCAAACAAAGCTTTTTAAATCAAATGAAATTTAAATGCATTTTTCAAAGCTAATTGAATCAAATGAAAGTCAAACACATTCAAACAAAGCTTTTTGAACCAAATGAAAGTCAAATGCATTCTTCAAAGGTAATTGAATCAAATGAAAGTCAAACACATTCAAACAAAACTTTTCGATTCAAATGAAAGTCAAATGCATTATTATAAGTTAATTGAATAAAATGAAAGTCAAACACATTCAAACAAATCTTTTTGAATCAAATGAAAGTCACATGCATTCTTCAAAGCTATTTGATACAAATGAAAGTCAAACACATCCAAACAAAGCTTTTTGAATCAAATGAAATTTAAATGCATTCTACAAAGCTAATCGAAACAAATGAAAGTCATACACATTCAAACAAAACTTTTCGAATCAAATGAAAGTCAGATGCATTCTTAAAAGCTAATTAAATAGAATGAAAGTCAAACAAATTAAACAAAGCTTTTTAAATCAAATGAAAGTCAAATGCATTCTTCAAAGCTAATTGATCCAAATGAAAGTCAAACACATTCAAACAAAGCTTTTTGAATCAAATGATAGTCAAATGCATTCTTCAAAGGTAATTGAATCACATGAAAGTCAAACACATTCAAACGAAACTTTTCGAATCAAATGAAAGTCAAATGCATTCTTCAAAGCTAATTGAATAGAATGAAAGTCAAACACATTCAAACAAAGCTTAATGAATCAAATGAAAGTCAAATGCATTCTTCAAAGCTAATTGAATAGAATTAAAGTCCAACACATGCAAACAAAGCTTTTTGAATCAAATGAAAGTCAAATACATTCTTCAAGGCTAATTGATCCAAATGAAAGTCAAACACATTAACACAAAGCTTTTTGAATCAAATGAAAGTCAATTGCATTCTTTAAAGCTAATTAAATCGAATGAAAGTCAAACACATTCAAACAAAGCTTTTTGAATCAAATGAAATTCAAATGCATTCTTCAAAGCTAATTGAATTGAATTAAAGTCCAACACATTCAAACAAAGCTTTTTGAATCAAATGAAAGTCAAATGCATTCTTCAAAGCTAATTGATTAAAATGAAAGTCAAACACATTCACACAAAGCTTTTTGAATCAAATGAAAGTCAAATGCATTCTTTAAAGCTAATTAAATCGAATGAAAGTCAAACACATTCAAACAAAGCTTTTTGAATCAAATGAAATTCAAATGAATTCTTCAAAGCTAATTGAAACAAATGAAAGTCAAACACATTCAAACAAAGCTTTTTGAACCAAATTAAAGTCAAATGTATTCTTGAAAGCTAATTGAATAGAACGAAAGTCAAACACATTCAAACAAAGCTTTTTGAATCAAATGAAATTTAAATGCATTTTTCAAAGCTAATTGAATCAAATGAAAGTCAAACACATTCAAACAAAGCTTTTTGAACCAAATGAAAGTCAAATGCATTCTTCAAAGGCAATTGAATCAAATGAAAGTCAAATACATTCAAACAAAACTTTTCGATTCAAATGAAAGTCAAATGCATTCTTAAAAGTTAATTGAATAAAATGAAAGTCAAACACATTCAAACAAATCTTTTTGAATCAAATGAAAGTCACATGCATTCTTCAAAGCTAATTGATCCAAATGAAAGTCAAACACATCGAAACAAAGCTTTTTGAATCAAATGAAATTTAAATGCATTCTACAAAGCTAATCGAAACAAATGAAAGTCATAAACATTCAAATAAAACTTTTCGAATCAAATGAAAGTCAGATGCATTCTTAAAAGCTAATTAAATAGATTGAAAGTCAAACAAATTAAACAAAGCTTTTTAAATCAAATGAAAGTCAAATGCATTCTTCAAAGCTAATTGATCCAAATGAAAGTCAAACACATTCAAACAAAACTTTTTGAATCAAATGAAAGTCAAATGCATTCTTTAAAGGTATTTGAATCAAATGAAAGTCAAACACATTCAAACGAAACTTTTCGAATCAAATGAAAGTCAAATGCATTCTTCAAAGCTAATTGAATAGAATGAAAGTCAAACACATTCAAACAAAGCTTAATGAATCAAATGAAAGTCAAATGCATTCTTCAAAGCTAATTGAATAGAATTAAAGTCCAACACATGCAAACAAAGCTTTTTGAATCAAATGAAAGTTAAATACATTCTTCAAGGCTAATTGATCCAAATGAAAGTCAAACAAATTAACACAAAGCTTTTTGAATCAAATGAAAGTCAATTGCATTCTTTAAAGCTAATTAAATCGAATGAAAGTCAAACACATTCAAACAAAGCTTTTTGAATCAAATGAAATTCAAATGCATTCTTCAAAGCTAATTGAATTGAATTAAAGTCCAACACATTCAAACAAAGCTTTTTGAATCAAATGAAAGTCAAATGCATTCTTCAAAGCTAATTGATCCAAATGAAAGTCAAACACATTCACACAAAGCTTTTTGAATCAAATGAAAGTCAAATGCATTCTTTAAAGCTAATTAAATCGAATGAAAGTGAAACACATTCAAACAAAGCTTTTCGATTCAAATGAAAGTCAAATGCATTCTTAAAAGTTAATTGAATAAAATGAAAGTCAAACACATTCAAACAAATCTTTTTGAATCAAATGAAAGTCACATGCATTCTTCAAAGCTAATTGATCCAAATGAAAGGGAAACACATCCAAACAAAGCTTTTTGAATCAAATGAAATTTAAATGCATTCTACAAAGCTAATCGAAACAAATGAAAGTCATACACATTCAAACAAAACTTTTCGAATCAAATGAAAGTCAGATGCATTCTTAAAAGCTAATTAAATAGATTGAAAGTCAAACAAATTAAACAAAGCTTTTTAAATCAAATGAAAGTCAAATGCATTCTTCAAAGCTAATTGATTCAAATGAAAGTCAAACACATTCAAACAAAACTTTTTGAATCAAATGAAAGTCAAATGCATTCTTTAAAGGTAATTGAATCAAATGAAAGTCAAACACATTCAAACGAAACTTTTCGAATCAAATGAAAGTCAAATGCATTCTTCAAAGCTAATTGAATAGAATGAAAGTCAAACACATTCAAACAAAGCTTAATGAATCAAATGAAAGTCAAATGCATTCTTCAAAGCTAATTGAATAGAATTAAAGTCCAACACATGCAAACAAAGCTTTTTGAATCAAATGAAAGTTAAATACATTCTTCAAGGCTAATTGATCCAAATGAAAGTCAAACACATTAACACAAAGCTTTTTGAATCAAATGAAAGTCAATTGCATTCTTTAAAGCTAATTGATCCAAATGAAAGTCAAACACATCCAAACAAAGCTTTTTGAATCAAATGAAATTTAAATGCATTCTACAAAGCTAATCGAAACAAATGAAAGTCATACACATTCAAACAAAACTTTTCGAATCAAATGAAAGTCAAATGCATTCTTTAAAGCTAATTAAATCGAATGAAAGTCAAACACATTCAAACAAAGCTTTTTGAATCAAATGAAATTCAAATGAATTCTTCAAAGCTAATTGAAACAAATGAAAGTCAAACACATTCAAAAATAACTTTTTGAACCAAATTAAAGTCAAATGTATTCTTGAAAGCTAATTGAATAGAACGAAAGTCAAACACATTCAAACAAAGCTTTTTAAATCAAATGAAATTTAAATGCATTTTCAAAGCTAATTGAATCAAATGAAAGTCAAACACATTCAAACAAAGCTTTTTGAACCAAATGAAAGTCAAATGCATTCTTCAAAGGTAATTGAATCAAATGAAAGTCAAACACATTCAAACAAAACTTTTCGATTCAAATGAAAGTCAAATGCATTATTATAAGTTAATTGAATAAAATGAAAGTCAAACACATTCAAACAAATCTTTTTGAATCAAATGAAAGTCACAGGCATTCTTCAAAGCTAATTGATCCAAATGAAAGTCAAACACATCCAAACAAAGCTTTTTGAATCAAATGAAATTTAAATGCATTCTACAAAGCTAATCGAAACAAATGAAAGTCATACACATTCAAACAAAACTTTTCGAATCAAATGAAAGTCAGATGCATTCTTAAAAGCTAATTAAATAGATTGAAAGTCAAACAAATTAAACAAAGCTTTTTAAATCAAATGAAAGTCAAATGCATTCTTCAAAGCTAATTGATCCAAATGAAAGTCAAACACATTCAAACAAAACTTTTTGAATCAAATGAAAGTCAAATGCATTCTTTAAAGGTATTTGAATCAAATGAAAGTCAAACACATTCAAACGAAACTTTTCGAATCAAATGAAAGTCAAATGCATTCTTCAAAGCTAATTGAATAGAATGAAAGTCAAACACATTCAAACAAAGCTTAATGAATCAAATGAAAGTCAAATGCATTCTTCAAAGCTAATTGAATAGAATTAAAGTCCAACACATGCAAACAAAGCTTTTTGAATCAAATGAAAGTTAAATACATTCTTCAAGGCTAATTGATCCAAATGAAAGTCAAACAAATTAACACAAAGCTTTTTGAATCAAATGAAAGTCAATTGCATTCTTTAAAGCTAATTAAATCGAATGAAAGTCAAACACATTCAAACAAAGCTTTTTGAATCAAATGAAATTCAAATGCATTCTTCAAAGCTAATTGAATTGAATTAAAGTCCAACACATTCAAACAAAGCTTTTTGAATCAAATGAAAGTCAAATGCATTCTTCAAAGCTAATTGATCCAAATGAAAGTCAAACACATTCACACAAAGCTTTTTGAATCAAATGAAAGTCAAATGCATTCTTTAAAGCTAATTAAATCGAATGAAAGTGAAACACATTCAAACAAAGCTTTTCGATTCAAATGAAAGTCAAATGCATTCTTAAAAGTTAATTGAATAAAATGAAAGTCAAACACATTCAAACAAATCTTTTTGAATCAAATGAAAGTCACATGCATTCTTCAAAGCTAATTGATCCAAATGAAAGGGAAACACATCCAAACAAAGCTTTTTGAATCAAATGAAATTTAAATGCATTCTACAAAGCTAATCGAAACAAATGAAAGTCATACACATTCAAACAAAACTTTTCGAATCAAATGAAAGTCGATGCATTCTTAAAAGCTAATTAAATAGATTGAAAGTCAAACAAATTAAACAAAGCTTTTTAAATCAAATGAAAGTCAAATGCATTCTTCAAAGCTAATTGATTCAAATGAAAGTCAAACACATTCAAACAAAACTTTTTGAATCAAATGAAAGTCAAATGCATTCTTTAAAGGTAATTGAATCAAATGAAAGTCAAACACATTCAAACGAAACTTTTCGAATCAAATGAAAGTCAAATGCATTCTTCAAAGCTAATTGAATAGAATGAAAGTCAAACACATTCAAACAAAGCTTAATGAATCAAATGAAAGTCAAATGCATTCTTCAAAGCTAATTGAATAGAATTAAAGTCCAACACATGCAAACAAAGCTTTTTGAATCAAATGAAAGTTAAATACATTCTTCAAGGCTAATTGATCCAAATGAAAGTCAAACACATTAACACAAAGCTTTTTGAATCAAATGAAAGTCAATTGCATTCTTTAAAGCTAATTGATCCAAATGAAAGTCAAACACATCCAAACAAAGCTTTTTGAATCAAATGAAATTTAAATGCATTCTACAAAGCTAATCGAAACAAATGAAAGTCATACACATTCAAACAAAACTTTCGAATCAAATGAAAGTCAAATGCATTCTTTAAAGCTAATTAAATCGAATGAAAGTCAAACACATTCAAACAAAGCTTTTTGAATCAAATGAAATTCAAATGAATTCTTCAAAGCTAATTGAAACAAATGAAAGTCAAACACATTCAAAAAAAACTTTTTGAACCAAATTAAAGTCAAATGTATTCTTGAAAGCTAATTGAATAGACCGAAAGTCAAACACATTCAAACAAAGCTTTTTAAATCAAATGAAATTTAAATGCATTTTTCAAAGCTAATTGAATCAAATGAAAGTCAAACACATTTAAACAAAGCTTTTTGAACCAAATGAAAGTCAAATGCATTCTTCAAAGGTAATTGAATCAAATGAAAGTCAAACACATTCAAACAAAAACTTTTCGATTCAAATGAAAGTCAAATGCATTATTAAAAGTTAATTGAATAAAATGAAAGTCAAACACATTCAAACAAATCTTTTTGAATCAAATGAAAGTCACAGGCATTCTTCAAAGCTAATTGATCCAAATGAAAGTCAAACACATCCAAACAAAGCTTTTTGAATCAAATGAAATTTAAATGCATTCTACAAAGCTAATCGAAACAAATGAAAGTCATACACATTCAAACAAAACTTTTCGAATCAAATGAAAGTCAGATGCATTCTTAAAAGCTAATTAAATAGATTGAAAGTCAAACAAATTAAACAAAGCTTTTTAAATCAAATGAAAGTCAAATGCATTCTTCAAAGCTAATTGATCCAAATGAAAGTCAAACACATTCAAACAAAAACTTTTTGAATCAAATGAAAGTCAAATGCATTCTTTAAAGGTAATTGAATCAAATGAAAGTCAAACACATTCAAACGAAACTTTTCGAATCAAATGAAAGTCAAATGCATTCTTCAAAGCTAATTGAATAGAATGAAAGTCAAACACATTCAAACAAAGCTTAAATAATCAAATGAAAGTCAAATGCATTCTTCAAAGCTAATTGAATAGAATTAAAGTCCAACACATGCAAACAAAAGCTTTTTGAATCAAATGAAAGTTAAATACATTCTTCAAGGCTAATTGATCCAAATGAAAGTCAAACACAATTAACACAAAGCTTTTTGAATCAAATGAAAGTCAATTGCATTCTTTAAAGCTAATTAAATCGAATGAAAGTCAAACACATTCAAACAAAGCTTTTTGAATCAAATGAAATTCAAATGCATTCTTCAAAGCTAATTGAATTGAATTAAAGTCCAACACATTCAAACAAAGCTTTTTGAATCAAATGAAAGTCAAATGCATTCTTCAAAGCTAATTGATCCAAATGAAAGTCAAACACATTCACACAAAGCTTTTTGAATCAAATGAAAGTCAAATGCATTCTTTAAAGCTAATTAAATCGAATGAAAGTCAAACACATTCAAACAAAGCTTTTCGATTCAAATGAAAGTCAATTGCATTCTTAAAAGTTAATTGAATAAAATGAAAGTCAAACACATTCAAACAAATCTTTTTTGAATCAAATGAAAGTCACATGCATTCTTCAAAGCTAATTGATCCAAATGAAAGTCAAACACATCCAAACAAAGCTTTTTGAATCAAATGAAATTTAAATGCATTCTACAAAGCTAATCGAAACAAATGAAAGTCATACACATTCAAACAAAACTTTTCGAATCAAATGAAAGTCAGATGCATTCTTAAAAGCTAATTAAATAGATTTGAAAGTCAAACAAATTAAACAAAGCTTTTTAAATCAAATGAAAGTCAAATGCATTCTTCAAAGCTAATTGATCCAAATGAAAGTCAAACACATTCAAACAAAACTTTTTGAATCAAATGAAAGTCAAATGCATTCTTTAAAGGTAATTGAATCAAATGAAAGTCAAACACATTCAAACGAAACTTTTCGAATCAAATGAAAGTCAAATGCATTCTTCAAAGCTAATTGAATAGAATGAAAGTCAAACACATTCAAACAAAGCTTAATGAATCAAATGAAAGTCAAATGCATTCTTCAAAGCTAATTGAATAGAATTAAAGTCCAACACATGCAAACAAAGCTTTTTGAATCAAATGAAAGTTAAATACATTCTTCAAGGCTAATTGATCCAAATGAAAGTCAAACACATTAACACAAAGCTTTTTGAATCAAATGAAAGTCAATTGCATTCTTTAAAGCTAATTAAATCGAATGAAAGTCAAACACATTCAAACAAAGCTTTTTGAATCAAATGAAATTCAAATGCATTCTTCAAAGCTAATTGAATTGAATTAAAGTCCAACACATTCAAACAAAGCTTTTTTGAATCAAATGAAAGTCAAATGCATTCTTCAAAGCTAAATTGATCCAAATGAAAGTCAAACACATTCACACAAAGCTTTTTGAATCAAATGAAAGTCAAATGCATTCTTTAAAGCTAATTAAATCGAATGAAAGTCTAACACATTGAAACAAAGCTTTTTGAATCAAATGAAATTCAAATGAATTCTTCAAAGCTAATTGAAACAAATGAAAATCAAACACATTCAAAAAAAGCTTTTTGAACCAAATTAAAGTCAAATGTATTCTTGAAAGCTAATTGAATAGAACGAAAGTCAAACACATTCAAACAAAGCTTTTTGAATCAAATGAAATTTAAATGCATTTTTCAAAGCTAATTGAATCAAATGAAAGTCAAACACATTCAAACAAAGCTTTTTGAACCAAATGAAAGTCAAATGCATTCTTCAAAGGTAATTGAATCAAATGAAAGTCAAACACATTCAAACAAAACTTTTTCGATTCAAATGAAAGTCAAATGCATTCTTAAAAGTTAATTGAATAAAAATGAAAGTCAAACACATTCAAACAAATCTTTTTGAATCAAATGAAAGTCACATGCATTCTTCAAAGCTAATTGATCCAAATGAAAGTCAAACACATCCAAACAAAGCTTTTTGAATCAAATGAAATTTAAATGCATTCTACAAAGCTAATCGAAACAAATGAAAGTCATAAACATTCAAACAAAACTTTTCTAATCAAATGAAAGTCAGATGCATTCTTAAAAGCTAATTAAATAGAATGAAAGTCAAACAAATTAAACAAAGCTTTTTAAATAAAATGAAAGTCAAATGCATTCTTCAAAGCTAATTGATCCAAATGAAAGTCAAAACACATTCAAACAAAGCTTTTTAAATCAAATGAAAGTCAAATGCATTCTTCAAAGCTAATTGATCCAAATGAAAGTCAAACACATTCAAACGAAGCTTTTCGAAATCAAATGAAAGTCAAATGCATTCTTAAAAGCTAATTGAATCGAATGACAGTCAAACACATTCCAACAAAGCTTTTTGAATCAATGAAAGTCAAATGTATTCTTGAAAGCTAATTGAATAGAACGAAGTCAAACACATTAAACAAAGCTTTTTGAATCAAATGAAATTTAAATACATTTTTCAAGCTAATTGAATCGAATGAAAGTCAAACACATTCAAACAAAGCTTTTGAACCAAATGAAAGTCAAATGCATTCTTCAAAGTAATTGAATCAAATGAAAGTCAAAACACATTCAAACAAAGCTTTTTGAATCAAATGAAAGTCAAATGCATTCTTAAAAGTTAATTGAATATAAAAGAAAGTCAAACACATTCAAACAAATCTTTTTGAATCAAATGAAAGGCACATGCATTCTTCAAAGCTAATTGATTTAAAATGAAAGTCAAACACATTCACACAAAGCTTTTTGAATCAAATGAAAGTCAAATGCCATTCTTTATAGCTAATTAAATCGAATGAAAATCAAACACATTCAAAACAAAGCTTTTTGAATCAAATGAAATTCAAATGAATTCTTCAAAGCTAATTGAAACAAATGAAAGTCAAACACATTCAAACAAAGCTTTTTGAACCAAATTAAAGTCAAATGTATTTTTTGAAAGCTAATTGAATAGAACGAAAGTCAAACACATTCAAACAAAGCTTTTTGAATCAAATGAAATTTAAATGCATTTTTCAAAGCTAATTGAATCAAATGAAAGTCAAACACATTCAAACAAAGCTTTTTGAACCAAATGAAAGTCAAATGCATTCTTCAAAGGTAATTGAATCAAATGAAAGTCAAACACATTCAAACAAAACTTTTCGATTCAAATGAAAGTCAAATGCATTCTTAAAAGTTAATTGAATAAAATGAAAGTCAAACACATTCAAACAAATCTTTTTGAATCAAATGAAAGTCACATGCATTCTTCAAAGCTAATTGATCCAAATGAAAGTCAAACACATCCAAACAAAGCTTTTTGAATCAAATGAAATTTAAATGCATTCTACAAAGCTAATCGAAACAAATGAAAGTCATACACATTCAAACAAACTTTTCTAATCAAATGAAAGTCAGATGCATTCTTAAAAGCTAATTAAATAGAATGAAAGTCAAACAAATTAAACAAAGCTTTTTAAATAAAATGAAAGTCAAATGCATTCTTCAAAGCTAATTGATCCAAATGAAAGTCAAACACATTCAAACAAACTTTTTGAATCAAATGAAAGTCAAATGCATTCTTCAAAGGTAATTGAATCAAATGAAAGTCAAACACATTCAAACGAAACTTTTCGAATCAAATGAAAGTCAAATGCATTCTTAAAAGCTAATTGAATCGAATGACAGTCAAACACATTCCAACAAAGCTTTTTGAATCAAATGAAAGTCAAATGTATTCTTGAAAGCTAATTGAATAGAACGAAAGTCAAACACATTAAACAAAGCTTTTTGAATCAAATGAAATTTAAATACATTTTCAAAGCTAATTGAATCGAATGAAAGTCAAACACATTCAAACAAAGCTTTTTGAACCAAATGAAAGTCAAATGCATTCTTCAAAGGTAATTGAATCAAATGAAAGTCAAACACATTCAAACAAAGCTTTTGAATCAAATGAAAGTCAAATGCATTCTTAAAAGTTAATTGAATAAAAAAGAAAGTCAAACACATTCAAACAAATCTTTTTGAATCAAATGAAAGGCACATGCATTCTTCAAAGCTAATTGATTAAAATGAAAGTCAAACACATTCACACAAAGCTTTTTGAATCAAATGAAAGTCAAATGCATTCTTTAAAGCTAATTAAATCGAATGAAAATCAAACACATTCAAACAAAGCTTTTTGAATCAAATGAAATTCAAAATGAATTCTTCAAAGCTAATTGAAAAAATGAAAGTCAAACACATTCAAACAAAGCTTTTTGAACCAAATTAAAGTCAAATGTATTTTGAAAGCTAATTGAATTAGAACGAAAGTCAAACACATTCAAACAAAGCTTTTTGAATCAAATGAAATTTAAATGCATTTTCAAAGCTAATTGAATCAAATGAAAGTCAAAACATTCAAACAAAGCTTTTTGAACCAAATGAAAGTCAAATGCATTCTTCAAAGGTAATTGAATCAAATGAAAGTCAAACACATTCAAACAAAACTTTTTCGATTCAAATGAAGTCAAATGCATTCTTAAAGTTAATTGAATAAATGAAAGTCAAACACATTCAAACAAATCTTTTTGAATCAAATGAAAGTCACATGCATTCTTCAAAGCTAATTGATCCAAATGAAAGTCAAACACATCCAAACAAAGCTTTTTGAATCAAATGAAATTTAAATGCATTCTACAAAGCTAATCGAAACAAATGAAAGTCATACACATTCAAACAAAACTTTTCGAATCAAATGAAAGTCAGATGCATTCTTAAAAGCTAATTAAATAGAATGAAAGTCAAACAAATTAAACAAAGCTTTTAAATCAAATGCAAGTCAAATGCATTCTTCAAAGCTAATTAATCCAATGAAAGTGAAACACATTCAAACAAAGCTTTTTGAAT
>NW_018745155.1:0-63533 GCF_001683475.1 Chenopodium quinoa | reverse complement strand
AGCTAAAAAGAACTAAGAAAAAAAAATATAACTAATTTGCAAACTTAAAATGACTAAAGTTTACAATTTATTCAAAGCATAAAAAGAACTAGAATAAACTAGTTAATAAGAACAACAAGAAATTCAAGGGGTTGAATATCTTGCTGCCCAAGGATAGAATGCATAGCACCAATACATGATGCTACGTCTTGAACCAAAGAAATGTCCATAACCAAGTTGTTAGGCTTGGCTACAACAGATTCGAATAGCTTTATTTGAATGTGTTTGACTTTCATTTGATACAATTAGCTTTGTAGAATGTATTTCACGTTCATTTGATCCAAATAGCTTTGTTTGAATGTGTTTGACTTTCATTTGATTCAATTTTCTTTGTAGAATGTATTTGACTTTTGTTTGATTTAATTAACTTTGTTTGAATGTATTTGACTCTCATTTGATTCAAATAGCTTTATTTGAATGTGTTTGACTTTCATTTGATTCAAATTCCTTTGTTTGAATGTGTTTGACTTCCATTTGATTCAAATAGCTTTGTTTGAATAAGTTTGAATTTCATTTGATTCAACTAGCTTTGTAGAATGTATTTGACTTTCATTTGATTCAAATAGCTTTATTTGAATGTGTTTGACTTTCATTTGATTCAAATTCCTTTGTTTGAATATGTTTGACTTTCATTTGATTCAAATAGCTTTGTTTGAATGTGTTTGACTTTCATTTGATTCAAATTCCTTTGTTTGAATGTGTTTGACTTTCATTTGATTCAAATAGCTTTGTTTGAATGTTTTTTTCCTTTTATTTGGTTCAATAAGCTTTATAGAATGTATTTGACCTTTATTTTATTCAAATAGCTTTGTTTGAATGTGTTTGACTTTCATTTGATTCAAATAGCTTTGTTTGAATGTTTTTTACTTTGTTAGAATGTGTTAGACTTTCATTTGTTTCAAATAACTTTGTTTGAATGTGTTTGAATTTCATTTGATTCAATTTGCTTTGTAGAATGCATTTCACTTTCATTTGATTTATATAGCTTTGTTTGAATGTGTTTGACTTTCATTTAAATTAAAAAGCTTATTTTTAATGTGTTTGACATTCATTTGATTTAAAAGGCTTTGTTTGAATGTGTTTGACTTTCATTTGATTCAATTAGCTTTGTAGAATGTATTTGACTCTCATTTGATTCAAATAGCTTTGTTTTGAATGTGTTTGACTTTCATTTGATTCAATTAGCTTTGTAGAATGTATTTGACTGTCATTTGATTCAAATAGCTTTGTTTGAATGTGTTTGACTTTTATTTGATTCATTTAGCTTTGTTTGAATGTGTTTAACTTTCATTTGATTCAAATAGCTTTGTAGAATGTATTTGACTCTTATTTGATTTAATTTGCTTTGATTGAATGTGTTTGACTTTCATTTGATTCATTTAGGTTTGTTTGAATGTGTTTAACTTTCATTTGATTCAATTAGCTTTGTAGAATGTATTTAACTTTCATTTGTTTCAATTAGCTTTGTTTGAATGTGTTTGACTTTCATTTGATGTTGTTAGCTTTGTACAATGCATTTCACTTTCATTTTATTTAAATAACTTTGTTTGAATGTGTTAGACTTTCATTTGATTCAAATAGCTTTATTTGAAAGTGTTTGACTTTTATTTGATTCCAATTCCTTTGTTTGAATGTGTTTGACTTTCATTTGATTTAACTACCTTTGTAGAATGTATTTGACTTTCATTTGATTCAAATAGCTTTGTTTGAATGTTTTTTACTTTCATTTGGTTCAATTAGCTTTAAAGAATGTATTTGACTTTTATTATATTCAAATAGCTTTGTTTGAATGTGTTTGACTTTCATTTGATTCAATTAGCTTTGTAGATTGTATTTGACTTTCATTTGATTAAAATAGCTTTGTTTGAATGTGTTTGACTCTCATTTGATTCAAATAGCTTTGTAGAATGTATTTGACTTTCATTTGATTCAAATAGCTTTGTTTTGAATGTGTTTGTGATGCGTTTCTTGATTCGTTTGGTCTTAGGTTTAAACAAGCTTCACTCGTTTGTTTTCGCCTAAGGGTTCTAAATCTGATTTCAAGGCTTCACTCACCTTAATCTCGTGATTTAGGGGTTTTTTTGAGGATAGTTTGAATTAGCTTCACTCACTAATTAATCTAACCTCTCTTAAATCAGGTTTCACTCGCCTAATCTAAGGGTTTTTATGTTTAACTTCACTCGTCAAACACAAAGAAAACTTGGAAAGAAACGTTCCAAATTAACAAGCAATAAAGCTTTAATCAACAAAACAAACTTCTTCTTTAATTCAAAGTTTACAACCTTTATTTATAGACTCAAAACTAATTCTAAACCTAATCAAATTAGAAAACTAATCCTAATTGAATTAGAATCCCATTTGACCTAGAAAACCTAAGAAAACCGAAACTTGATCCCCAAGTTCCTAATTCGGATATGACTAAACTAACTAAGTTTAATTCAACTTAGATTAGGTTATTCAATCCTCCTAAAACACCTAGACACGCCTAAAAACCAAAGTCAAGTCCTAATCCACTTAGGAATTTACTTTGCTAAAAACAAGTCCTAATCCAATTAGGAATCTCTTTTGCTAAAGACAAGTCCTAATCCAATTAGGAATCTCTTTTGCTAAAGACAAGTCCTAATTCAAATAGGAACTCACTAGACCAAAACAATTCCTAATCAAAATAAAAATCCTAACGCTTAAAACAAGAAAAAACCCTTTCAAGTGAAAGGTAAAAACTTGTAAGCCAAAATCTAATCTAAGAAACATTAAAGAAACGGACTAAGAAAGGAAACGTTGAATGCATCCGCATCATACTCCTCCTCTTGAAAACTAACTTGTCCTCAAGTTACATCATAACAAGGAACGAGATCATTTGCGCTAAGAGAAGCACAAACGCCTTCACCAAGTAGCACTTGAAATGTATCATAATTCTCCCTATGCACGATTTTAAAAGGCCCTTCATCAAAGGATTCATGCTTGTCTTTGCGGTTGTTGTATAACTTCTGTGCACTCAAAGAAAGCCACACATAGTCACCTATCTCAAATGGAGACTTACGAACAAGTTGAAGCACTCTATCTTGCTGCTTGTCTTTCTTCTTCCTTTTACTTGAACCACCTTCATCACATGTAGAAAGAGAAATAACCTTGCTGCCATCATGTTGCATAGGTTCGAATTTAGGAGGCAAAGGTTTTAATCCAATCCTTTTCCCTTTATGTAGAACTGAAACCACATTCTTCTTTGCAAGGTAGATCACATCACGATCAAATTGCCAAGGACGGCCTAGCAACAAAGCACATGCATCCATAGGAACAACATCACACCATACTTTGTCTTCAAACTCACCAATTGTAAAAGAAACCAATGCTTGTTTCGAAACATGTACTCCTCCAACATTTGTGAGCCAATTAAGTTTGTAAGGATTAGGATGGTTCCTAGTCTCAAGCTGCAATGTATCCGTCATCTTCTTAGAGCATGCATTAGTACAAGAACCATTATCCACAATAACTGAACAACTACGCCCATTCACTAAGCATCTAGTGTGAAACAAGTTCTCCCTTTGTGCCATATCAGTCAAAGGAGTAGATTGAGCATGGAGAAGCTTTCTCAAAACAAGTGTGTTGTGATCCGGGGCTGCCTCACACAATGGTTGCTCTTCACACTCTTCCTCAAAGTCATATTCATTCTCCTCTCCTTCACGTTGCTCTTTTAGAAGTAAAGCAAGTTTAGCATCCTCCTCTTCTAAGGCTTGGTATCTTGTTAATGTCATGACCCTTCTATTAGGACACTCGGACTTGTAGTGACCTCTACCTTGACACTTGAAACACTTGATCTCCTCTTCAAGACTCTTCCTATGATGCATGAACGTAATGTGTCGTTCCATCAAAACAGTCATCTGTTCAAGCAAGTGAGTGATCGTTGATTTATTCTCCATGTTTGCGCACAATCAGTAATTTTCCCTCGAAAGTTTGTTGCTGTAGATTTTGCGTCACTTATCCAATGACCACGAAATTTTACAGTCTATAATTTTAGTCCAATAGGAATCCAACCCAAAAAAAATCACCGAAAAATACCAAGTAGATAGTTTGCAGTAACCTAAAACTTCCAACTGGTCCAGATCTGCGCCGAGAAGAACAAGAACCAAGAAACTAGCACGAATTGATTCTTGATTGCTCAAGAACAAGGATATAACGACTCAATAATCACACCAACAGCTCTGATACCATTTGATGCGTTTCTTGATTCGTTTGGTCTTAGGTTTAAACAAGCTTCACTCGTTTGTTTTCGCCTAAGGGTTCTAAATCTGATTTCAAGGCTTCACTCACCTTAATCTCGTGATTTAGGGGTTTTTTTGAGGATAGTTTGAATTAGCTTCACTCACTAATTAATCTAACCTCTCTTAAATCAGGTTTCACTCGCCTAATCTAAGGGTTTTTATGTTTAACTTCACTCGTCAAACACAAAGAAAACTTGGAAAGAAACGTTCCAAATTAACAAGCAATAAAGCTTTAATCAACAAAACAAACTTCTTCTTTAATTCAAAGTTTACAACCTTTATTTATAGACTCAAAACTAATTCTAAACCTAATCAAATTAGAAAACTAATCCTAATTGAATTAGAATCCCATTTGACCTAGAAAACCTAAGAAAACCGAAACTTGATCCCCAAGTTCCTAATTCGGATATGACTAAACTAACTAAGTTTAATTCAACTTAGATTAGGTTATTCAATCCTCCTAAAACACCTAGACACGCCTAAAAACCAAAGTCAAGTCCTAATCCACTTAGGAATTTACTTTGCTAAAAACAAGTCCTAATCCAATTAGGAATCTCTTTTGCTAAAGACAAGTCCTAATCCAATTAGGAATCTCTTTTGCTAAAGACAAGTCCTAATTCAAATAGGAACTCACTAGACCAAAACAATTCCTAATCAAAATAAAAATCCTAACGCTTAAAACAAGAAAAACCCTTTCAAGTGAAAGGTAAAAACTTGTAAGCCAAAATCTAATCTAAGAAACATTAAAGAAACGGACTAAGAAAGGAAACGTTGAATGCATCCGCATCAGTTTGACTTTCATTTGATTCAATTAGCTTTGTAGAATGTATTTGACTGTCATTTGATTCAAATAGCTTTGTTTGAATGTGTTTGACTTTTATTTGATTCATTTAGCTTTGTTTGAATGTGTTTAACTTTCATTTGATTCAAATAGCTTTGTAGAATGTATTTGACTCTTATTTGATTTAATTTGCTTTGATTGAATGTGTTTGACTTTCATTTGATTCATTTAGCTTTGTTTGAATGTGTTTAACTTTCATTTGATACAATTAGGTTTGTAGAATGTATTTGACTTTCATTTGATTCAATTAGCTTTGTTTGAATGTGTTTGACTTTCATTTAATTCAATTTGCTTTTTAGAATGTATTTGACTTTTATTTGATTTAATTAGCTTTGTTTGAATGTATTTGACTCTCATTTGTTTCAAATAGCTTTATTTGAAAGTTTTTGACTTTCATTTGATTCAAATTCCTTTGTTTGAATGTGTTTGACTTTCATTTGATTTAACTACCTTTGTAGAATGTATTTGACTTTCATTTGATTCAAATAGCTTTGTTTGAATGTTTTTTACTTTCATTTGGTTCAATTAGCTTTAAAGAATGTATTTGACTTTTATTATATTCAAATAGCTTTGTTTGAATGTGTTTGACTCTCATTTGATTCAAATAGCTTTGTAGAATGTATTTGACTTTCATTTGATTCAAATAGCATTGTAGAATTTATTTGACTTTTCATTTGATTTAAATAGCTTTGTTTGAATGTGTTTGACTTTCATTTGATTCAAACAGCTTTGTTTGAATATGTTTGACTTTCATTTGATTCAATTAGCTTTGTAGAATGTATATGACTTTTATTACATTCAAATAGCTTTGTTTGAATGTGTTTAACTATCTTTTGATTCAATTAGCTTTGTAGAATGTATTTTACTCTAATTTGATTTAATTTGCTTTTGTTTGAATGTATTTGACTCTCATTTGATTTAAATAGCTTTGTAGAATGTATTTGACTTTCATTTGATTCAAATAGCTTTGTAGAATGTATTTGACTTTCATTTGATTCAAATAGCTTTGTTTGAATGTGATTGACTTTCATTTGATTCAATTAGCTTTGTTGAATGTATTTTACTTTCATTTGATTCAAATAGCTTTGATTGAATGTGTTTGACTTTCATTTGATTCAATTAGCTTTGTTTGAATGTGTTTGACATTCATATGATTCAATTAGCTTTGTTTGAATGTTTTTTACTTTCATTTGGTTCAATTAGCTTTAAAGAATGTATTTGACTTTTATTATATTCAAATAGCTTTGTTTGAATGTGTTTGACTTTCATTTGATTCAATTAGCTTTGTAGATTGTATTTGACTTTCATTTGATTAAAATAGCTTTGTTTGAATGTGTTTGACTCTCATTTGATTCAAATAGCTTTGTAGAATGTATTTGAATTTCATTTGATTCAAATAGCTTTGTTTTGAATGTGTTTGACTTTCATTTGATTCAATTAGCTTTGTAGAATGTATTTGACTGTCATTTGATTCAAATAGCTTTGTTTGAATGTGTTTGACTTTTATTTGATTCATTTAGCTTTGTTTGAATGTGTTTAACTTTCATTTGATTCAAATAGCTTTGTAGAATGTATTTGACTCTTATTTGATTTAATTTGCTTTGATTGAATGTGTTTGACTTTCATTTGATTCATTTAGCTTTGTTTGAATGTGTTTAACTTTCATTTGATTCAATTAGCTTTGTAGAATGTATTAAACTTTCGTTTGTTTCAAATAGCTTTGTTTGAATGTGTTTGACTTTCATTTGATTCTGTTAGCTTTGTACAATGCATTTCACTTTCATTTTATTTAAATAACTTTGTTTGAATGTGTTAGACTTTCATTTGATTCAAGTAGCTTTATTTGAAAGTGTTTGACTTTCATTTGATTCAAATTCCTTTGTTTGAATGTGTTTGACTTTCATTTGATTTAACTACCTTTGTAGAATGTATTTGACTTTCATTTGATTCAAATAGCTTTGTTTGAATGTTTTTTACTTTCATTTGGTTCAATTAGCTTTTAAGAATGTATTTGTCTTTTATTATATTCAAATAGCTTTGTTTGAATGTGTTTGACTTTCATTTGATTCAATTAGCTTTGTAGATTGTATTTGACTTTCATTTGATTAAAATAGCTTTGTTTGAATGTGTTTGACTCTCATTTGATTCAAATAGCTTTGTAGAATGTATTTGACTTTCATTTGATTCAAATAGATTTGTTTTGAATGTGTTTGACTTTCATTTGATTCAATTAGCTTTGTAGAATGTATTTGACTGTCATTTGATTCAAATAGCTTTGTTTGAATGTGTTTGACTTTTATTTGATTCATTTAGCTTTGTTTGAATGTGTTTAACTTTCATTTGATTCAAATAGCTTTGTAGAATGTATTTGACTCTTATTTGATTTAATTTGCTTTGATTGAATGTGTTTGACTTTCATTTGATTCATTTAGCTTTGTTTGAATGTGTTTAACTTTCATTTGATACAATTAGGTTTGTAGAATGTATTTGACTTTCATTTGATTCAATTAGCTTTGTTTGAATGTGTTTGACTTTCATGTAATTCAATTTGCTTTGTAGAATGTATTTGACTTTTATTTGATTTAATTAGCTTTGTTTGAATGTATTTGACTCTCATTTGTTTCAAATAGCTTTATTTGAAAGTGTTTGACTTTCATTTGATTCAAATTCCTTTGTTTGAATGTGTTTGACTTTCATTTGATTTAAGTACCTTTGTAGAATGTATCTGACTTTCATTTGATTCAAATAGCTTTGTTTGAATGTTTTTTACTTTCATTTGGTTCAATTAGCTTTAAAGAATGTATTTGACTTTTATTATATTCAAATAGGTTTGTTTGAATGTGTTTGACTTTCATTTGATTCAATTAGCTTTGTAGATTGTATTTGACTTTCATTTGATTAAAATAGCTTTGTTTGAATGTGTTTGACTCTCATTTGATTCAAATAGCTTTGTAGAATGTATTTGACTTTCATTTGATTCAAATAGCATTGTAGAATTTATTTGACTTTTCATTTGATTTAAATAGCTTTGTTTGAATGTGTTTGACTTTCATTTGATTCAAACAGCTTTGTTTGAATATGTTTGACTTTCATTTGATTCAATTAGCTTTGTAGAATGTATATGACTTTTATTACATTCAAATAGCTTTGTTTGAATGTGTTTAACTATCTTTTGATTCAATTAGCTTTGTAGAATGTATTTTACTCTAATTTGATTTAATTTGCTTTTGTTTGAATGTATATGACTCTCATTTAATTTAAATAGCTTTGTAGAATGTATTTGACTTTCATTTGATTCAAATAGCTTTGTAGAATGTATTTGACTTTCATTTGATTCAAATAGCTTTGTTTGAATGTGATTGACTTTCATTTGATTCAATTAGCTTTGTTGAATGTATTTTACTTTCATTTGATTCAAATAGCTTTGATTGAATGTGTTCGACTTTCATTTGATTCAATTAGCTTTGTTTGAATGTGTTTGACATTCATATGATTCAATTAGCTTTGTTTGAATGTGTTTGACTTTCATTTGATTCATTTAGCTTTGTTTGAATGTGTTTAACTTTCATTTGATTCAATTAGCTTTGTAGAATGTATTTGACTTTCATTTGTTTCAAATAGCTTTGTTTGAATGTGTTTAACTTTCATTTGATGCAGTTAGCTTTGTTGAATGCATTTCACTTTCATTTTATTTAAATAACTTTGTTTGAATGTGTTAGACTTTCATTTGATTCAAATAGCTTTATTTGAATGTGTTTGACTTTCATTCGATACAATTAGCTTTGTAGAATGTATTTGACGTTCATTTGATCCAAATAGCTTTGTTTAAATGTGTTTGACTTTCATTTGATTCAATTTGCTTTGTAGAATGTATTTGACTTTTATTTGATTTAATTAGCTTTGTTTGAATGTATTTTACTTTCATTTAATTCAAATAGCTTCATTTGAATGTGTTTGACTTGCATTTGATTCAAATTCCTTTGTTTGAATGTGTTTGAATTTCATTTGATTCAAATAGCTTTGTTTAAATGTGTTTGACTTTCATTTCATTCAATTAGGTTTTTAGAATGTATTTGACTTTCATTTGATTAAAATAGCTTTGTTTGAATGTGTTTGACTCTCATTTGATTCAAATAGCTTTGTAGAATGTATTTGACTTTCATTTGATTCAAATAGCATTGTAGAATTTATTTGACTTTCATTTGAATTAAATAGCTTTGTTTGAATGATGTGGATTTAAACCCCTTAACTTAATAAAGAATCTAAAATCACACAAGTAACACAAGCCCTTCGAATTTCCTAAGAAAATCGAACAACTTAAGAATAACGAACCGGATATGACTTTGAAAACGACCACTCCTGGAACGAATTCAACGCCTCTCAAATTACCTAGACCACTCCTGGAACTAAGTACTTTGATGAACAAAACTTAGACTACTCCTAGAACTAAGAATTGAACGTTCTAATTATCAAAACAACTCCTTGAATTGAAAACTAGCAAAAGAATTTGTAAGCAATTAAGCAAAACAAACAATTAACTTGAATTTTAATGATTTTCGAATGTTCTGAAAAATCACGAAAATTACATTATTTATAGACTAAAACTAACTATTCCTAAGTCTATTCGAACTAGGAAAAAACCCTAGCCTTGATCCCCAAGTATCCTAGATAGAATAGGAGAACCAATTCTAATGGAACTAGGAAACTAGTAATAAGACTAGTTCTAATTAACCTAAAACTTCTTAAAACAATTCCTAATTGACTTAGAAATTATTTAAAACTAAATTAACAGAAATTAAGAAGATTCCTAATTGCTTAAACCAAGAAAAACCCTTTCAAGTGAAAGGTAAAAACTTGCAAGCAAAAACTCTAGAAAAAACTAAGTTAGGAAAATCTTTCTTTTCGTACTGCCGCCGAACCACCACCTCACGCGCCGCCATCATCGACACGCGCCCCACCGCCGTGTAGCTGGACTCAGGCCGGAGCTAGGGAGCCGGCGCGTGGCACCCAGATCGGCGCGTCGCCGCCGCTGCCGTCGTCGGAACCCAACTGGACCTTGACTTCTTCTTCAATGGCTGCGCATGTTAACCATTCTTGATTCTTTACTCCAAGCTCAAACCCTATTGGCCTTAAAACCAATATGATTGGCTCTTCAAAAGAATTTCCCTCTTGATCCACATCATTCTCCCCCTCTTCAAAAGAATTTGTCCTCAAATTCGCATCATCCATGTAAGGAGAACAATTCCATGAAACCATCCAAATTCGACGAATACAAGCCAAAAGAACTATTACCTCAACGCTAGCAATTTTAAGCAATGTAACAACATCACCACGAGCAAGGCAATATTTTAGAAACAACCAATTCTCAATTTGGTCCTTGGTCTTCGAAGTTGACCATAAGAACACTTTAGGCTTCATGATATTTTTCTCATGTATGACTAACAATTTCTTCTCTTTATGCATGCCTAATGAATCCACCACTTCTAAAGAAACCATTAAATTATTATCTTGATTCACGAATGGCTCCTCAATAGTATCAAAAACCTTTTCCGACACCACCATTGGTAGATCATTATGAATAATCTGATCTTGAACAACGTCACACACAATTGGAACATCAATTGTTTCACTCACCTTTTCTTCGAGCTCTTTAGCACCTACATGTTCCTCTTCCTTATCCTTTTGACAATCTTCCTCCATCTCTTTAACTTTAACGCGGCATGGAATAATAGTTAAAGGAATAAGTTTGAACCTCTTGTTTCCCACCTTGACCGAATATGTGTTGGCCACACCATCATGTTTAACATGTCGATCAAATTGCCATGGTCTTCCTAAAAGAACGTGACAAGCACTCATAGGAATCACATCGCACCATAATTCTTCCTTGTAATTGCCAATGGAGAAATTCACCAAAGCTTGTTGTTCTACATGAAAACCCATAGAATTATCTAGCCAACCCAACTTATATGGTTTTTCATGATCTCTTGTAGGAAGTTGGAGTTTAGTAACCATCTCTGTAGACGCTACATTGGTACACGAACCACTATCAATGATCACCCTACAAGTTCTATCAACAACTTTGCATCGAGTATGAAACAAACTATCTTGTTGACCTTGAAAAATAATTTCTTCATGTAAATTCAGTCGCTCCATAAGCATATGTTTGTTACCAAAGCCAAAATCTACGTTATCATCTTCATGTTTTTTCTTCTTTTTATGACCTTGAAGTAACTTTGCAAATTCATCCATAGATTTTCGGATCCCTTCCTCCATAATTATGTGAAAAAAACAGAAATAAAAGAACCCTTATCCACACAGGTATATCCCACAAAAATCGCAACACAACTTGGAACAAAATCGCACACAACGAGCAATAAGTATTAAATCGGACCAAAACTGACACAGTTGCGGAAAACAGTCCAGTTTAATAGCAAACGAACTCGAAAAATTCCGAAATTTCACAGGCAGAAATTAGACAGAATTTCACCCAAAATCAAAAAAAGAATCACCTGAAAAGACCTTGTAACGAAGGAGAACGAGCCTTCTGAAGTTGACAGAAAAACTGGTTATCCGAGAACAAGTGCGATTTGATGAACGAATTGTTGAACGATCAAAACCCCTGAAATCTGATACCAATTTGATGTGGATTTAAACCCCTTAACTTAATAAAGAATCTAAAATCACACAAGTAACACAAGCCCTTCGAATTTCCTAAGAAAATCGAACAACTTAAGAATAACGAACCGGATATGACTTTGAAAACGACCACTCCTGGAACGAATTCAACGCCTCTCAAATTACCTAGACCACTCCTGGAACTAAGTACTTTGATGAACAAAACTTAGACTACTCCTAGAACTAAGAATTGAACGTTCTAATTATCAAAACAACTCCTTGAATTGAAAACTAGCAAAAGAATTTGTAAGCAATTAAGCAAAACAAACAATTAACTTGAATTTTAATGATTTTCGAATGTTCTGAAAAATCACGAAAATTACATTATTTATAGACTAAAACTAACTATTCCTAAGTCTATTCGAACTAGGAAAAAAACCCTAGCCTTGATCCCCAAGTATCCTAGATAGAATAGGAGAACCAATTCTAATGGAACTAGGAAACTAGTAATAAGACTAGTTCTAATTAACCTAAAACTTCTTAAAACAATTCCTAATTGACTTAGAAATTATTTAAAACTAAATTAACAGAAATTAAGAAGATTCCTAATTGCTTAAACCAAGAAAAACCCTTTCAAGTGAAAGGTAAAAACTTGCAAGCAAAAACTCTAGAAAAAACTAAGTTAGGAAAATCTTTCTTTTCGTACTGCCGCCGAACCACCACCTCACGCGCCGCCATCATCGACACGCGCCCCACCGCCGTGTAGCTGGACTCAGGCCGGAGCTAGGGAGCCGGCGCGTGGCACCCAGATCGGCGCGTCGCCGCCGCTGCCGTCGTCGGAACCCAACTGGACCTTGACTTCTTCTTCAATGGCTGCGCATGTTAACCATTCTTGATTCTTTACTCCAAGCTCAAACCCTATTGGCCTTAAAACCAATATGATTGGCTCTTCAAAAGAATTTCCCTCTTGATCCACATCATTGAATGTGTTTGACTTTCATTTGATTCAAATAGCTTTGTTTGAATATGTTTGACTTTCATTTGATTCAATTAGCTTTGTAGAATGTATTTGACTTTCATTCGATTCAAATAGCTTTGTTTGAATGTGATTGACTTTCATTTGATTCAATTAGCTTTGTAGAATGTATTTGACTTTTATTTGATTTAATTAACTTTATTTGAATGTATTTGACTCTCATTTGATTCAAATAGCTTTATTTGAATGTGTTTGACTTTAATTTAATTCAAATTCCTTTGTTTGAATGTGTTTGACTTCCATTTGATTAAAATAGCTTTGTTTGAATGTGTTTGACTTTCATTTGATTCAACTGGCTTTGTAGAATGTATTTGACTTTCATTTGATTCAAATAGCTATATTTGAATGTGTTTGACTTTCATTTGATTCAAATAGCTTTATTTGAATGTGTTTGACTTTCATTTGATTCAAATTCCTTTGTTTGAATGTGTTTGACTTCCATTTGATTAAAATAGCTTTGTTTGAATGTGTTTGACTTTCATTTGATTCAACTGGCTTTGTAGAATGTATTTGACTTTCATTTGATTCAAATAGCTATATTTGAATGTGTTTGACTTTCATTTGATTCAAATTCCTTTGTTTGAATGTGTTTTACTTTCATTTGATTCAAATTCCTTTGTTTGAATGTGTTTGACTTTCATTTGATTCAAATAGCTTTGTTTGAATGTGTTTGACTTTCATTTCATTCAATTAGGTTTTTAGAATGTATTTGACTTTCATTTGATTAAAATAGCTTTGTTTGAATGTGTTTGACTCTCATTTGATTAAAATAGCTTTGTTTGAATGTGTTTGACTCTCATTTGATTCAAATAGTTTTGTAGAATGTATTTGACTTTCATTTGATTCAAATAGCATTGTAGAATTTATTTGACTTTCATTTGAATTAAATAGCTTTGTTTGAATGTGTTTGACTTTCATTTGATTCAAATAGCTTTGTAGAATGTATATGACTTTTATTTCATTCAAATTGCTTTGTTTGAATGTGTTTAACTATCATTTGATTCAATTAGCTTTGTAGATTGTATTTTACTCTTATTTGATTTAATTTGCTTTTGTTTCAATGTATTTGACTTTCATTTAATTCAATTAGCTTTGTAGAATGTATAAGACTTTTATTACATTCAAATAGCTTTGTTTGAATGTGTTTAACTATCTTTTGATTCAATTAACTTTGTAGAATGTATTTTACTCTAATTTGATTTAATTTGCTTTTGTTTGAATGTATTTGACTCTCATTTGATTTAAATAGCTTTGTAGAATGTATTTGACTTTCATTTGATTCAAATAGCTTTGTAGAATGTATTTGACTTTCATTTGATTCAAATAGCTTTGTTTGAATGTGATTGACTTTCATTTGATTCAATTAGCTTTGTAGAATGTATTTTACTTTCATTTGATTCAAATAGCTTTGATTGAATGTGTTCGACTTTCATTTGATTCAATTAGCTTTGTTTGAATGTGTTTGACATTCATATGATTCAATTAGCTTTGTTTGAATGTGTTTGACTTTCATTTGATTCATTTAGCTTTGTTTGAATGTGTTTAACTTTCATTTGATTCAATTAGCTTTGTAGAATGTATTTGACTTTCATTTGTTTCAAATAGCTTTGTTTGAATGTGTTTAACTTTCATTTGATGCAGTTAGCTTTGTAGAATGCATTTCACTTTCATTTTATTTAAATAACTTTGTTTGAATGTGTTAGACTTTCATTTGATTCAAATAGCTTTATTTGAATGTGTTTGACTTTCATTCGATACAATTAGCTTTGTAGAATGTATTTGACGTTCATTTGATCCAAATAGCTTTGTTTAAATGTGTTTGACTTTCATTTGATTCAATTTGCTTTGTAGAATGTATTTGACTTTTATTTGATTTAATTAGCTTTGTTTGAATGTATTTGACTTTCATTTAATTCAAATAGCTTCATTTGAATGTGTTTGACTTTCATTTGATTCAAATTCCTTTGTTTGAATGTGTTTGACTTTCATTTGATTCAAATAGCTTTGTTTAAATGTGTTTGACTTTCATTTCATTCAATTAGGTTTTTAGAATGTATTTGACTTTCATTTGATTAAAATAGCTTTGTTTGAATGTGTTTGACTCTCATTTGATTCAAATAGCTTTGTAGAATGTATTTGACTTTCATTTGATTCAAATAGCATTGTAGAATTTATTTGACTTTCATTTGAATTAAATAGCTTTGTTTGAATGTGTTTGACTTTCATTTGATTCAAATAGCTTTGTTTGAATATGTTTGACTTTCATTTGATTCAATTAGCTTTGTAGAATGTATATGACTTTTATTGCATTCAAATAGCTTTGTTTGATTGTGTTTAACTATCATTTGATTCAATTAGCTTTGTAGAATGTATTTTACTCTTATTTGATTTAATTTGCTTTTGTTTCAATGTATTTGACTCTCATTTGATTCAAATAGCTTTGTAGAATGTATTTGACTTTCATTTGATTCAAATAGCTTTGTAGAATGTATTTGACTTTCATTTGATTCATATAGCTTTGTTTGAATGTGATTGACTTTCATTTGATTCAATTAGCTTTGTAGAATGTATTTGACTTTTATTTGATTTAATTAACTTTGTTTGAATGTATTTGACTCTCATTTGATTCAAATAGCTTTATTTGAATGTGTTTGACTTTCATTTGATTCAAATTCCTTTGTTTGAATGTGTTTGACTTCCATTTGATTAAAATAGCTTTGTTTGAATGTGTTTGACTTTCATTTGATTCAATTGGCTTTGTAGAATGTATTTGACTTTCATTTGATTCAAATAGCTATATTTGAATGTGTTTGACTTTCATTTGATTCAAATTCCTTTGTTTGAATGTGTTTTACTTTCATTTGATTCAAATTCCTTTGTTTGAATGTGTTTGACTTTCATTTGATTCAAATAGCTTTGTTTGAATGTTTTTTTCCTTTTATTTGGTTCAATAAGCTTGATAGAATGTATTTGACCTTTATTTTATTCAAATAGCTTTGTTTGAATGTATTTGACTTTCATTTGAGTCAAATAGCTTCATTTGAATGTGTTTGACTTTCATTTGATTCAAATTCCTTTGTTTGAATGTGTTTGACTTTCATTTGATTCAAATAGCTTTGTTTGAATGTGTTTGACTTTCATTACATTCAATTAGGTTTTTAGAATGTATTTGACTTTCATTTGATTAAAATAGCTTTGTCTGAATGTGTTTGACTCTCATTTGATTCAAATAGTTTTGTAGAATGTATTTGACTTTCATTTGATTCAAATAGCATTGTAGAATTTATTTGACTTTCATTTGAATTAAATAGCTTTGTTTGAATGTGTTTGATTTTCATTTGATTCAAATAGCTTTGTTTGAATGTGTTTGACTTTCATTTGATTCAATTAGCTTTGTAGAATGTATATGACTTTTATTTCATTCAAATAGCTTTGTTTGAATGTGTTTAACTATCATTTGATTCAATTAGCTTTGTAGATTGTATTTTACTCTTATTTGATTTAATTTGCTTTTGTTTCAATGTATTTGACTCTCATTTGATTCAAATAGCTTTGTAGAATGTATTTAACTTTCATTTGATTCAAATAGCATTGTAGAATGTATTTGATTTTCATTTGATTCAAATAGCTTTGTTTGAATGTGATTGACTTTCATTTGATTCAATTAGCTTTGTAGAATGTATTTGACTTTTATTTGATTTAATTAACTTTGTTTGAATGTATTTGACTCTCATTTGATTCAAATAGCTTTATTTGAATGTGTTTTACTTTCATTTGATTCAAATAGCTTTGTTTGAATGTGTTTGACTTTCATTTCATTCAATTAGGTTTTTAGAATGTATTAGACTTTCATTTGCTTAAAATAGCTTTGTTTGAATGTGTTTGACTCTCATTTGATTCAAATAGCTTTGTAGAATGTATTTGACTTTCATTTGATTCAAATAAAATTGTAGAGTTTATTTGACTTTCATTTGAATTAAATAGCTTTGTTTGAATGTGTTTGACTTTCATTTGATTCAATTAGCTTTGTAGAATGTATATGACTTTTATTTCATTCAAATAGCTTTGTTTGAATGTGTTTAACTATCATTTGATTCAATTAGCTTTGTAAAATGTATTTTACTCTTATTTGATTTAATTTGCTTTTGTTTCAATGTATTTGACTCTCATTTGATTCAAATAGCTTGGTAGAATGTATTTGACTTTCATTTGATTCAAATAGCTTTGTAGAATGTATTTGACTTTCATTTGATTCAAATAGCTTTGTTTGAATGTGATTGACTTTCATTTGATTCAATTAGCTTTGTAGAATGTATTTTGCTTTCATTTGATTCAAATAGCTTTAATTGAATGTGTTTGACTTTCATTTGATTCAATTAGCTTTGTTTGAATGTATTTGACTTTCATTTAAATTAAAAAGCTTTGTTTTAATGTGTTTGATTTTCATTTGATTCAATTAGCTTTGTAGAATGTATATGACTTTTATTTGATTTAATTAGCTTTGTTACAATGTTTTTGCCTCTCATTTGTTTCAAATAACTTTGTTTGAATGTGTTTGACTTTCATTTGATTCAGTTAGCTTTGTAGAATGCATTTCACTTTCATTTTATTTAAATAACTTTGTTTGAATGTGTTAGACTTTCATATGATTGCAATAGCTTTATTTGAATGTGTTTAACTTTCATTTGATACAATTAGCTTTGTAGAATGTATTTGAAGTTCATTTAATCCCAATAGCTTTGTTTGAATGTGTTTGACTTTCATTTGATTCAATTTTCTTTGTAGAATGTATTTGACTTTTATTTGATTTAATTGACTTTGTTTGAATGTATTTGACTCTCATTTGATTCAAATAGCTTTATTTGAATATATTTGACTTTCATTTGATTCAAATTCCTTTGTTTGAATGTGTTTGACTTTCATTTGATTCAAATAGCTTTGTTTGAATGTGTTTGACTTTCATTTGATTCAACTAGCTTTGTAGAATGTATTTGACTTTCATTTGATTCAAATAGCTTTATTTGAATGTGTTTGACTTTCATTTGATTCCAATTCTTTTGTTTGAATGTGTTTGACTTTCATTTGATTCAAATAGCTTTGTTTGAATGTGTTTGACTTTCATTTGATTCAATTAGGTTTTTAGAATGTATTTGACTTTCATTTGATTAAAATAGCTTTGTTTGAATGTGTTTGACTCTCATTTGATTTAAATAGTTTTGTAGAATGTATTTGACTTTCATTTGATTCAAATAGCATTGTAGAATTTATTTGACTTTCATTTGAATTAAATAGCTTTGTTTGAATGTGTTTGACTTTCATTTGATTCAAATAGCTTTGTTTGAATGTGTTTGACTTTCATTTGATTCAATTAGCTTTGTAGAATGTATATGACTTTTATTTCATTCAAATAGCTTTGTTTGAATGTGTTTAATTATCTTTTGATTCAATTAGCTTTGTAGATTGTATTTTACTCTTATTTGATTTAATTTGCTTTTGTTTCAATGTATTTGACTCTCATTTGATTCAAATAGCTTTGTAGAATGTATTTGATTTTCATTTGATTCAAATAGCTTTGTAGAATGTATTTGATTTTCATTTGATTCAAATAGCTTTGTTTGAATGTGATTGACTTTCATTTGATTCAATTAGCTTTGTAGAATGTATTTGACTTTTATTTGATTTAATTAACTTTGTTTGAATGTATTTGACTCTCATTTGATTCAAATAGCTTTATTTGAATGTGTTTTACTTTCATTTGATTCAAATTCCTTTGTTTGAATATGTTTGACTTTCATTTGATTCAAATAGCTTTGTTTGAATGTGTTTGACTTTCATTTCATTCAATTAGGTTTTTAGAATGTATTTGACTTTCATTTGCTTAAAATAGCTTTGTTTGAATGTGTTTGACTCTCATTTGATTCAAATAGCTTTGTAGAATGTATTTGACTTTCATTTGATTCAAATAGCATTGCAGAATTTATTTGACTTTCATTTGAATTAAATAGCTTTGTTTGAATGTGTTTGACTTTCATTTGATTTAAATAGCTTTGTTTGAATATGTTTGACTTTCATTTGATTCAATTAGCTTTGTAGAATGTATATGACTTTTATTTCATTCAAATAGCTTTGTTTGAATGTGTTTAACTATCATTTGATTCAATTAGCTTTGTAAAATGTATTTTACTCTTATTTGATTTAATTTGCTTTTGTTTCAATGTATTTCTACTCTCATTTGATTCAAATAGCTTGGTAGAATGTATTTGACTTTCATTTGATTCAAATAGCTTTGTAGAATGTATTTGACTTTCATTTGATTCAAATAGCTTTGTTTGAATGTGATTGACTTTCATTTGATTCAATTAGCTTTGTAGAATGTATTTTACTTTCATTTGATTCAAATAGCTTTAATTGAATGTGTTTGACTTTCATTTGATTCAATTAGCTTTGTTTGAATGTATTTGACTTTCATTTAAATTAAAAAGCTTTGTTTGAATGTGTTTGACTTTCATTTGATTCAATTAGCTTTGTAGAATGTATATGACTTTTATTTGATTTAATTAGCTTTGTTACAATGTTTTTGCCTCTCATTTGTTTCAAATAACTTTGTTTGAATGTGTTTGACTTTCATTTGATTCAGTTAGCTTTGTAGAATGCATTTCACTTTCATTTTATTTAAATAACTTTGTTTGAATGTGTTAGACTTTCATATGATTGCAATAGCTTTATTTGAATGTGTTTAACTTTCATTTGATACAATTAGCTTTGTAGAATGTATTTGAAGTTCATTTAATCCAAATAGCTTTGTTTGAATGTGTTTGACTTTCATTTGATTCAATTTTCTTTGTAGAATGTATTTGACTTTTATTTGATTTAATTGACTTTGTTTGAATGTATTTGACTCTCATTTGATTTAAATAGCTTTATTTGAATGTATTTGACTTTCATTTGATTCAAATTCCTTTGTTTGAATGTGTTTGACTTTCATTTGATTCAAATAGCTTTGTTTGAATGTGTTTGACTTTCATTTGATTCAACTAGCTTTGTAGAATGTATTTGACTTTCATTTGATTCAAATAGCTTTATTTGAATGTGTTTGACTTTCATTTGATTCCAATTCTTTTGTTTGAATGTGTTTGACTTTCATTTGATTCAAATAGCTTTGTTTGAATGTGTTTGACTTTCATTTGATTCAATTAGGTTTTTAGAATGTATTTGACTTTCATTTGATTAAAATAGCTTTGTTTGAATGTGTTTGACTCTCATTTGATTTAAATAGTTTTGGAGAATGTATTTGACTTTCATTTGATTCAAATAGCATTGTAAAATTTATTTGACTTTCATTTGAATTAAATAGCTTTGTTTGAATGTGTTTGACTTTCATTTGATTCAAATAGCTTTGTTTGAATGTGTTTGACTTTCATTTGATTCAATTAGCTTTGTAGAATGTATATGACTTTTATTTCATTCAAATAGCTTTGTTTGAATGTGTTTAATTATCATTTGATTCAATTAGCTTTGTAGATTGTATTTTACTCTTATTTGATTTAATTTGCTTTTGTTTTAATGTATTTGACTCTCATTTGATTCAAATAGCTTTGTAGAATGTATTTGATTTTCATTTGATTCAAATAGCTTTGTAGAATGTATTTGATTTTCATTTGATTCAAATAGCTTTGTTTGAATGTGATTGACTTTCATTTGATTCAATTAGCTTTGTAGAATGTATTTGACTTTTATTTGATTTAATTAACTTTGTTTGAATGTATTTGACTCTCATTTGATTCAAATAGCTTTATTTGAATGTGTTTTACTTTCATTTGATTCAAATTCCTTTGTTTGAATATGTTTGACTTTCATTTGATTCAAATAGCTTTGTTTGAATGTGTTTGACTTTCATTTCATTCAATTAGGTTTTTAGAATGTATTTGATTTTCATTTGCTTAAAATAGCTTTGTTTGAATGTGTTTGACTCTCATTTGATTCAAATAGCTTTGTAGAATGTATTTGACTTTCATTTGATTCAAATAGCATTGTAGAATTTATTTGACTTTCATTTGAATTAAATAGCTTTGTTTGAATGTGTTTGACTTTCATTTGATTCAAATAGCTTTGTTTGAATATGTTTGACTTTCATTTGATTCAATTAGGTTTGTAGAATGTATATGACTTTTATTTCATTCAAATAGCTTTGTTTGAATGTGTTTAACTATCATTTGATTCAATTAGCTTTGTAAAATGTATTTTACTCTTATTTGATTTAATTTGCTTTTGTTTCAATGTATTTCTACTCTCATTTGATTCAAATAGCTTGGTAGAATGTATTTGACTTTCATTTGATTCAAATAGCTTTGTAGAATGTATTTGACTTTCATTTGATTCAAATAGCTTTGTTTGAATGTGATTGACTTTCATTTGATTCAATTAGCTTTGTAAAATGTATTTTACTTTCATTTGATTCAAATAGCTTTAATTGAATGTGTTTGACTTTCATTTGATTCAATTAGCTTTGTTTGAATGTATTTGACTTTCATTTAAATTAAAAAGCTTTGTTTGAATGTGTTTGACTTTCATTTGATTCAATTAGCTTTGTAGAATGTATATGACTTTTATTTGATTTAATTAGCTTTGTTACAATGTTTTTGCCTCTCATTTGTTTCAAATAACTTTGTTTGAATGTGTTTGACTTTCATTTGATTCAGTTAGCTTTGTAGAATGCATTTCACTTTCATTTTATTTAAATAACTTTGTTTGAATGTGTTAGACTTTCATATGATTGCAATAGCTTTATTTGAATGTGTTTAACTTTCATTTGATACAATTAGCTTTGTAGAATGTATTTGAAGTTCATTTAATCCAAATAGCTTTGTTTGAATGTGTTTGACTTTCATTTGATTCAATTTTCTTTGTAGAATGTATTTGACTTTTATTTGATTTAATTGACTTTGTTTGAATGTATTTGACTCTCATTTGATTTAAATAGCTTTATTTGAATGTATTTGACTTTCATTTGATTCAAATTCCTTTGTTTGAATGTGTTTGACTTTCATTTGATTCAAATAGCTTTGTTTGAATGTGTTTGACTTTCATTTGATTCAACTAGCTTTGTAGAATGTATTTGACTTTCATTTGATTCAAATAGCTTTATTTGAATGTGTTTGACTTTCATTTGATTCCAATTCTTTTGTTTGAATGTGTTTGACTTTCATTTGATTCAAATAGCTTTGTTTGAATGTGTTTGACTTTCATTTGATTCAATTAGGTTTTTAGAATGTATTTGACTTTCATTTGATTAAAATAGCTTTGTTTGAATGTGTTTGACTCTCATTTGATTTAAATAGTTTTGTAGAATGTATTTGACTTTCATTTGATTCAAATAGCATTGTAAAATTTATTTGACTTTCATTTGAATTAAATAGCTTTGTTTGAATGTGTTTGACTTTCATTTGATTCAAATAGCTTTGTTTGAATGTGTTTGACTTTCATTTGATTCAATTAGCTTTGTAGAATGTATATGACTTTTATTTCATTCAAATAGCTTTGTTTGAATGTGTTTAATTATCATTTGATTCAATTAGCTTTGTAGATTGTATTTTACTCTTATTTGATTTAATTTGCTTTTGTTTCAATGTATTTGACTCTCATTTGATTCAAATAGCTTTGTAGAATGTATTTGATTTTCATTTGATTCAAATAGCTTTGTAGAATGTATTTGATTTTCATTTGATTCAAATAGCTTTGTTTGAATGTGATTGACTTTCATTTGATTCAATTAGCTTTGTAGAATGTATTTGACTTTTATTTTATTTAATTAACTTTGTTTGAATGTATTTGACTCTCATTTGATTCAAATAGCTTTATTTGAATGTGTTTTACTTTCATTTGATTCAAATTCCTTTGTTTGAATATGTTTGACTTTCATTTGATTCAAATAGCTTTGTTTGAATGTGTTTGACTTTCATTTCATTCAATTAGGTTTTTAGAATGTATTTGATTTTCATTTGCTTAAAATAGCTTTGTTTGAATGTGTTTGACTCTCATTTGATTCAAATAGCTTTGTAGAATGTATTTGACTTTCATTTGATTCAAATAGCATTGTAGAATTTATTTGACTTTCATTTGAATTAAATAGCTTTGTTTGAATGTGTTTGACTTTCATTTGATTCAAATAGCTTTGTTTGAATATGTTTGACTTTCATTTGATTCAATTAGGTTTGTAGAATGTATATGACTTTTATTTCATTCAAATAGCTTTGTTTGAATGTGTTTAACTATCATTTGATTCAATTAGCTTTGTAAAATGTATTTTACTCTTATTTGATTTAATTTGCTTTTGTTTCAATGTATTTCTACTCTCATTTGATTCAAATAGCTTGGTAGAATGTATTTGACTTTCATTTGATTCAAATAGCTTTGTAGAATGTATTTGACTTTCATTTGATTCAAATAGCTTTGTTTGAATGTGATTGACTTTCATTTGATTCAATTAGCTTTGTAGAATGTATTTTACTTTCATTTGATTCAAATAGCTTTAATTGAATGTGTTTGACTTTCATTTGATTCAATTAGCTTTGTTTGAATGTATTTGACTTTCATTTAAATTAAAAAGCTTTGTTTGAATGTGTTTGACTTTCATTTGATTCAATTAGCTTTGTAGAATGTATATGACTTTTATTTGATTTAATTAGCTTTGTTACAATGTTTTTGCCTCTCATTTGTTTCAAATAACTTTGTTTGAATGTGTTTGACTTTCATTTGATTCACTTAGCTTTGTAGAATGCATTTCACTTTCATTTTATTTAAATAACTTTGTTTGAATGTGTTAGACTTTCATATGATTGCAATAGCTTTATTTGAATGTGTTTAACTTTCATTTGATACAATTAGCTTTGTAGAATGTATTTGAAGTTCATTTGATCCAAATAGCTTTGTTTGAATGTGTTTGACTTTCATTTGATTCAATTTTCTTTGTAGAATGTATTTGACTTTTATTTGATTTAATTGACTTTGTTTGAATGTATTTGACTCTTATTTGATTCAAATAGCTTTATTTGAATGTATTTGACTTTCATTTGATTCAAATTCCTTTGTTTGAATGTGTTTGACTTTCATTTGATTCAAATAGCTTTGTTTGAATGTGTTTGACTTTCATTTGATTCAACTAGCTTTGTAGAATGTATTTGACTTTCATTTGATTCAAATAGCTTTATTTGAATGTGTTTGACTTTCATTTGATTCCAATTCTTTTGTTTGAATGTGTTTGACTTTCATTTGATTCAAATAGCTTTGTTTGAATGTGTTTGACTTTCATTTGATTCAATTAGGTTTTTAGAATGTATTTGACTTTCATTTGATTAAAATAGCTTTGTTTGAATGTGTTTGACTCTCATTTGATTCAAATAGCTTTGTAGAATGTATTTGACTTTCACTTGATTCAAATAGCATTGTAGAACGTATTTGACTTTCATTTGATTTAAATAGCTTTGTTTGAATGTGTTTGACTTTCATTTGATTCAACTAGCTTTGTAGAATGTATTTGACATTCATTTGATTCAAATAGCTTTGTTTGAATGTTTTTTACTTTCATTTGGTTCAATTAGCTTTAAAGAATGTATTTGACTTTTATTTTATTCAAATAGCTTTGTTTGAATGTGTTTGACTTTCATTTGATTCAATTAGCTTTGTAGATTGTATTTGACTTTCATTTAATTAAAATAGCTTTGTTTGAATGTGTTTGACTCTCATTTGATTCAAATAGCTTTGTAAAATGTATTTGAATTTCATTTGATTCAAATTGCATTGTAGAATTTATTTGACTTTCATCTGATTTAAATAGTGTGTTTGAATGTGTTTGACTTTCATTTGATTCAAATAGGTTTGTTTGAATATGTTTGACTTTCATTTGATTCAATTTTCTTTGTAGAATGTATTTGACTTTTATTTGATTTAATTGACTTTGTTTGAATGTATTTGACTCTCATTTGATTCAAATAGCTTTATTTGAATGTATTTGACTGTCATGTGATTCAAATTCCTTTGTTTGAATGTGTTTGACTTTCATTTGATTCAAATAGCTTTGTTTGAATGTGTTTGACTTTCCTTTGATTCAACTAGCTTTGTAGAATGTATTTGACTTTCATTTGATTCAAATAGCTTTATTTGAATGTGTTTGACTTTCATTTGATTCCAATTCTTTTGTTTGAATGTGTTTGACTTTCATTTGATTCAAATAGCTTTGTTTGAATGTGTTTGACTTTCATTTGATTCAATTAGGTTTTTAGAATGTATTTGACTTTCATTTGATTAAAATAGCTTTGTTTGAATGTGTTTGACTCTCATTTGATTCAAATAGCTTTGTAGAATGTATTTGACTTTCATTTGATTCAAATAGCATTGTAGATTGTATTTGACTTTCAGTTGATTTAAATAGCTTTGTTTGAATGTGTTTGACTTTCATTTGATTCAACTAGCTTTGTAGAATGTATTTGACATTCATTTGATTCAAATAGCTTTGTTTGAATGTTTTTTACTTTCATTTGGTTCAATTAGCTTTAAAGAATGTATTTGACTTTTATTTTATTCAAATAGCTTTGTTTGAATGTGTTTGACTTTCATTTGATTCAATTAGCTTTGTAGATTGTATTTGACTTTCATTTAATTAAAATAGCTTTGTTTAAATGTGTTTGACTCTCATTTGATTCAAATAGCTTTGTAGAATGCATTTGAATTTCATTTGATTCGAATTGCATTGTAGAATTTATTTGACTTTCATCTGATTTAAATAGCTTTGTTTGAATGTGTTTGACTTTCATTTGATTCAAATAGGTTTGTTTGAATATGTTTGACTTTCATTTGATTCAAATAGCTTTGTAGAATGTATTTGACTTTCATTTGATTCAAATAGCTTTGTTTGAAAGTGTTTGACTTTCATTTGATTCAATTTTCTTTGTAGAATGTATTTGACTTTTATTTGATTTAATTAACTTTGTTTGAATGTATTTGACTCTCATTTGATTCAAATAGCTTTATTTGAATGTGTTTGACTTTCATTTGATTCAAATTCCTTTGTTTGAATGTGTTTGACTTCCATTTGATTCAAATAGCTTTGTTTGAATGTGTTTGACTTTCATTTGATTCAACTAGCGTTGTAGAATGTATTTGACTTTTATTTGATTCAAATAGCTTTATTTGAATGTGTTTGACTTTCATTTGATTCAAATTCCTTTGTTTGAATGTGTTTGACTTTCATTTGATTCAAATTCCTTTGTTTGAATGTGTTTGACTTTCATTTGATTCAAATAGCTTTGTTTGAATGTTTTTTTCCTTTTATTTGGTTCAATAAGCTTTATAGAATGTATTTGACCTTTATTTTATTCAAATAGCTTTGTTTGAATGTGTTTGACTTTCATTTGATTCAAATAGCTTTGTTTGAATGTTTTTTACTTTGTTAGAATGTGTTAGACTTTCATTTGTTTCAAATAACTTTGTTTGAATGTGTTTGAATTTCATTTGATTCAATTTGCTTTGTAGAATGCATTTTACTTTCATTTGATTTATATAGCTTTGTTTGAATGTGTTTGACTTTCATTTAAATTAAAAAGCTTTTTTTTAATGTGTTTGACATTCATTTGATTTAAAAGGCTTTGTTTGAATGTGTTTGACTTTCATTTGATTCAAATAGCTTTGTTTGAATGTGTTTGACTTTCATTTGATTCAATTAGCTTTGTAGAATATATTTGACTTTCATTTGATTCAAAAGCTTTGTTTGAATGTGTTTGACTTTCATTTGATTCAATTAGCTTTGTTCGAATGTGTTTGACTTTCATTTAATTTAAATAGCTTTTTTTGAATGTGATTAACTTTCATTTGATTCAATTAGTTTTGTAGAATGTATTTGACTTTCATTTGATTCAAATAGCTTTGATTGAATATGTTTGATTTTCATTTGATTCAGTTAGGTTTGTTTAAATGTGTTTGACTTTCATATGATTCAATTAGCTTTGTTTGAATGTGTTTGACTTTCATTTGATTCAAATAGTTTTGTTTGAATAAGATTGACTTTCATTTATTCAATTAGCTTTGTAGAATGTATTTGACTTTCATTTGGTTCAAATAGCTTTGATTGAATGTGTTTGACTTTCATTTGATTCAATTAGCTTTGTTTGAATGTGTTTGACATTCATATGATTCAATTAGCTTTGTTTGAATGTGTTTGACTTTCATTTGATTCATTTAGCTTTGTTTGAATGTGTTTAACTTTCATTTGATTCAATTAGCTTTGTAGAATGTATTTGACTTTCATTTGTTTCAAATAGCTTTGTTTGAATGTGTTTAACTTTCATTTGATGCAGTTAGCTTTGTAGAATGCATTTCACTTTCATTTTATTTAAATAACTTTGTTTGAATGTGTTAGACTTTCATTTGATTCAAATAGCTTTATTTGAATGTGTTTGACTTTCATTCGATACAATTAGCTTTGTAGAATGTATTTGACGTTCATTTGATCCAAATAGCTTTGTTTAAATGTGTTTGACTTTCATTTGATTCAATTTGCTTTGTAGAATGTATTTGACTTTTATTTGATTTAATTAGCTTTGTTTGAATGTATTTGACTTTCATTTAATTCAAATAGCTTCATTTGAATGTGTTTGACTTTCATTTGATTCAAATTCCTTTGTTTGAATGTGTTTGACTTTCATTTGATTCAAATAGCTTTGTTTGAATGTGTTTGACTTTCATTTCATTCAATTAGGTTTTTAGAATGTATTTGACTTTCATTTGATTAAAATAGCTTTGTTTGAATGTGTTTGACTCTCATTTGATTCAAATAGCTTTGTAGAATGTATTTGACTTTCATTTGATTCAAATAGCATTGTAGAATGTATTTGACTTTCATTTGATTTAAATAGCTTTGTTTGAATGTGTTTGACTTTCATTTGATTCAACTAGCTTTGTAGAATGTATTTGACATTCATTTGATTCAAATAGCTTTGTTTGAATGTTTTTTACTTTCATTTGGTTCAATTAGCTTTGTTTTAATGTTTTTTACTTTGTTAGAATGTGTTAGACTTTCATTTGTTTCAAATAACTTTGTTTGAATGTGTTTGAATTTCATTTGATTCAATTTGCTTTGTAGAATGCATTTCACTTTCATTTGATTTATATAGCTTTGTTTGAATGTGTTTGACTTTCATTTAAATTAAAAAGCTTTTTTTTAATGTGTTTGACATTCATTTGATTTAAAAGGCTTTGTTTGAATGTGTTTGACTTTCATTTGATTCAATTAGCTTTGTAGAATGTATTTGACTCTCATTTGATTCAAATAGCTTTGTTTTGAATGTGTTTGACTCTCATTTGATTCAATTAGCTTTGTAGAATGTATTTGACCGTCATTTGATTCAAATAGCTTTGTTTGAATGTATATGACTTTTATTACATTCAAATAGCTTTGTTTGAATATGTTTAACTATCTTTTGATTCAATTAGCTTTGTAGAATGTATTTTACTCTAATTTGATTTAATTTGCTTTTGTTTGAATGTATTTGACTCTCATTTGATTTAAATAGCTTTGTAGAATGTATTTGACTTTCATTTGATTCAAATAGCTTTGTATAATGTATTTGACTTTCATTTGATTCAAATAGCTTTGTTTGAATGTGATTGACTTTCATTTGATTCAATTAGCTTTGTAGAATGTATTTTATTTTCATTTGATTCAAATAGCTTTGATTGAATGTGTTCGACTTTCATTTGATTCAATTAGCTTTGTTTGAATGTGTTTGACATTCATATGATTCAATTAGCTTTGTTTGAATGTGTTTGACTTTCATTTGATTCATTTAGCTTTGTTTGAATGTGTTTAACTTTCATTTGATTCAATTAGCTTTGTAGAATGTATTTGACTTTCATTTGTTTCAAATAGCTTTGTTTGAATGTGTTTAACTTTCATTTGATGCAGTTAGCTTTGTAGAATGCATTTCACTTTCATTTTATTTAAATAACTTTGTTTGAATGTGTTAGACTTTCATTTGATTCAAATAGCTTTATTTGAATGTGTTTGACTTTCATTCGATACAATTAGCTTTGTAGAATGTATTTGACGTTCATTTGATCAAAATAGCTTTGTTTAAATGTGTTTGACTTTCATTTGATTCAATTTGCTTTGTAGAATGTATTTGACTTTTATTTGATTTAATTAGCTTTGTTTGAATGTATTTGACTTTCATTTAATTCAAATAGCTTCATTTGAATGTGTTTGACTTTCATTTGATTCAAATTCCTTTGTTTGAATGTGTTTGACTTTCATTTGATTCAAATAGCTTTGTTTGAATGTGTTTGACTTTCATTTCATTCAATTAGGTTTTTAGAATGTATTTGACTTTCATTTGATTAAAATAGCTTTGTTTGAATGTGTTTGACTCTCATTTGATTCAAATAGCTTTGTAGAATGTATTTGACTTTCATTTGATTCAAATAGCATTGTAGAATGTATTTGACTTTCATTTGATTTAAATAGCTTTGTTTGAATGTGTTTGACTTTCATTTGATTCAACTAGCTTTGTAGAATGTATTTGACATTCATTTGATTCAAATAGCTTTGTTTGAATGTTTTTTACTTTCATTTGGTTCAATTAGCTTTGTTTGAATGTTTTTTACTTTGTTAGAATGTGTTAGACTTTCATTTGTTTCAAATAACTTTGTTTGAATGTGTTTGAATTTCATTTGATTCAATTTGCTTTGTAGAATGCATTTCACTTTCATTTGATTTATATAGCTTTGTTTGAATGTGTTTGACTTTCATTTAAATTAAAAAGCTTTTTTTTAATGTGTTTGACATTCATTTGATTTAAAAGGCTTTGTTTGAATGTGTTTGACTTTCATTTGATTCAATTAGCTTTGTAGAATGTATTTTATTTTCATTTGATTCAAATAGCTTTGATTGAATGTGTTCGACTTTCATTTGATTCAATTAGCTTTGTTTGAATGTGTTTGACATTCATATGATTCAATTAGCTTTGTTTGAATGTGTTTGACTTTCATTTGATTCATTTAGCTTTGTTTGAATGTGTTTAACTTTCATTTGATTCAATTAGCTTTGTAGAATGTATTTGACTTTCATTTGTTTCAAATAGCTTTGTTTGAATGTGTTTAACTTTCATTTGATGCAGTTAGCTTTGTAGAATGCATTTCACTTTCATTTTATTTAAATAACTTTGTTTGAATGTGTTAGACTTTCATTTGATTCAAATAGCTTTATTTGAATGTGTTTGACTTTCATTCGATACAATTAGCTTTGTAGAATGTATTTGACGTTCATTTGATCCAAATAGCTTTGTTTAAATGTGTTTGACTTTCATTTGATTCAATTTGCTTTGTAGAATGTATTTGACTTTTATTTGATTTAATTAGCTTTGTTTGAATGTATTTGACTTTCATTTAATTCAAATAGCTTCATTTGAATGTGTTTGACTTTCATTTGATTCAATTCCTTTGTTTGAATGTGTTTGACTTTCATTTGATTCAAATAGCTTTGTTTGAATGTGTTTGACTTTCATTTCATTCAATTAGGTTTTTAGAATGTATTTGACTTTCATTTGATTAAAATAGCTTTGTTTGAATGTGTTTGACTTTCATTTGATTCAATTAGCTTTGTTTGAATGTATTTGACTTTCATTTGATTCAAATAGCATTGTAGAATGTATTTGACTTTCATTTGATTTAAATAGCTTTGTTTTAATGTGTTTAACTTTCATTTGATTCAATTAGCTTTGTAGAATGTATTTGACTTTCATTTGTTTCAAATAGCTTTGTTTGAATGTGTTTAACTTTCATTTGATGCAGTTAGCTTTGTAGAATGCATTTCACTTTCATTTTATTTAAATAACTTTGTTTGAATGTGTTAGACTTTCATTTGATTCAAATAGCTTTATTTGAATGTGTTTGACTTTCATTCGATACAATTAGCTTTGTAGAATGTATTTGACGTTCATTTGATCCAAATAGCTTTGTTTAAATGTGTTTGACTTTCATTTGATTCAATTTGCTTTGTAGAATGTATTTGACTTTTATTTGATTTAATTAGCTTTGTTTGAATGTATTTGACTTTCATTTAATTCAAATAGCTTCATTTGAATGTGTTTGACTTTCATTTGATTCAAATTCCTTTGTTTGAATGTGTTTGACTTTCATTTGATTCAAATAGCTTTGTTTGAATGTGTTTGACTTTCATTTCATTCAATTAGGTTTTTAGAATGTGTTTGACTCTCATTTGATTCAAATAGCTTTGTTGAATGTATTTGACTTTCATTTGATTCAAATAGCATTGTAGAATGTATTTGACTTTCATTTGATTTAAATAGCTTTGTTTGAATGTGTTTGACTTTCATTTGATTCAACTAGCTTTGTAGAATGTATTTGACATTCATTTGATTCAAATAGCTTTGTTTGAATGTTTTTTACTTTCATTTGGTTCAATTAGCTTTAAAGAATGTATTTGACTTTTATTTTATTCAAATAGCTTTGTTTGAATATGTTTGACTTTCATTTGATTCAATTAGCTTTGTAGATTGTATTTGACTTTCATTTAATTAAAATAGCTTTGTTTAAATGTGTTTGACTCTCATTTGATTCAAATAGCTTTGTAGAATGTATTTGAATTTCATTTGATTCAAATTGCATTGTAGAATTTATTTGACTTTCATCTGATTTAAATAGCTTTGTTTGAATGTGTTTGACTTTCATTTGATTCAAATAGGTTTGTTTGAATATGTTTGACTTTCATTTGATTCAATTTTCTTTGTAGAATGTATTTGACTTTTATTTGATTTAATTGACTTTGTTTGAATGTATTTGACTCTCATTTGATTCAAATAACTTTATTTGAATGTATTTGACAGTCATTTGATTCAAATTCCTTTGTTTGAATGTGTTTGACTTTCATTTGATTCAAATAGCTTTATTTGAATGTGTTTGACTTTCATTTGATTCAACTAGCTTTGTAGAATGTATTTGACTTTCATTTGATTCAAATAGCTTTATTTGAATGTGTTTGACTTTCATTTGATTCCAATTCTTTTGTTTGAATGTGTTTGACTTTCATTTGATTCAAATAACTTTGTTTGAATGTGTTTGACTTTCATTTGATTCAATTAGGTTTTTAGAATGTATTTGACTTTCATTTGATTTAAATAGCTTTGTTTGAATGTGTTTGACTCTCATTTGATTCAAATAGCTTTGTAGAATGTATTTGACTTTCATTTGATTCAAATAGCATTGTAGAATGTATTTGACTTTCAGTTGATTTAAATAGCTTTGTTTGAATGTGTTTGACTTTCATTTGATTCAACTAGCTTTGTAGAATGTATTTGACATTCATTTGATTCAAATAGCTTTGTTTGAATGTTTTTACTTTCATTTGGTTCAATTAGCTTTAAAGAATGTATTTGACTTTTATTTTATTCAAATAGCTTTGTTTGAATGTGTTTGACTTTCATTTGATTCAATTAGCTTTGTAGATTGTATTTGACTTTCATTTAATTAAAATAGCTTTTTTTGAATGTGTTTGACTCTCATTTGATTCAAATAGCTTTGTAGAATGTATTTGAATTTCATTTGATTCGAATTGCATTGTAGAATTTTTTTGACTTTCATCTGATTTAAATATCTTTGTTTGAATGTGTTTGACTTTCATATGATTCAAATAGGTTTGTTTGAATATGTTTGACTTTTATTTGATTCAAATAGCTTTGTAGAATGTATTTGACTTTCATTTGATTCAAATAGCTTTGTTTGAAAGTGATTGACTTTCATTTGATTCAATTAGCTTTGTAGAATGTATTTTACTTTCATTTGATTCAAATAGCTTTGATTGAATGTGTTCGACTTTCATTCGATTCAATTAGCTTTGTTTGAATGTGTTTGACATTCATATGATTCAATTAGCTTTGTTTGAATGTGTTTGACTTTCATTTGATTCATTTAGCATTGTTTGAATGTGTTTAACTTTCATTTGATTTAATTAGCTTTGTAGAATGTATTTGACTTTCATTTGTTTCAAATAGCTTTGTTTGAATGTGTTTGACTTTCATTTGATTCAGTTAGCTTTGTAGAATGCATTTCACTTTCATTTTATTTAAATAACTTTGTTTGAATATGTTAGACTTTCTTTTGATACAAATAGCTTTATTTGAATGTGTTTGACTTTCATTTGATTTAAATAACGTTGTTTGAATGTATTTGACTCTCATTTGATTTAAATAGCTTTGTAGAATGTATTTGACTTTCATTTGATTCAAATAGCTTTGTAGAATGTATTTTACTTTCATTTGATTCAAATTCCTTTGTTTGAATGTGTTTGACTTTCATTTGATTCAAATAGCTTTGTTTGAATGTTTTTTTCCTTTTATTTGGTTCAATAAGCTTTATAGAATGTATTTGACCTTTATTTTATTCAAATAGCTTTGTTTGAATGTATTTGACTTTCATTTGATTCAAATAGCTTCATTTGAATGTGTTTGACTTTCATTTGATTCAAATTCCTTTGTTTGAATGTGTTTGACTTTGATTTGATTCAAATAGCTTTGTTTGAATGTGTTTGACTTTCATTTCATTCAATTAGGTTTTTAGAATGTATTTGACTTTCATTTGATTAAAATAGCTTTGTTTGAATGTGTTTGACTCTCATTTGATTCAGATAGTTTTGTAGAATGTATTTGACTTTCATTTGATTCAAATAGCATTGTAGAATTTATTTGACTTTCATTTGAATTAAATAGCTTTGTTTGAATGTGTTTGACTTTCATTTGATTCAAATAGCTTTGTTTGAATATGTTTGACTTTCATTTGATTCAACTAGCTTTGTAGAATGTATTTGACTTTTATTTGATTCAAATAGCTTTATTTGAATGTGTTTGACTTTCATTTGATTCCAATTCTTTTGTTTGAATGTGTTTGACTTTCATTTGATTCAAATAGCTTTGTTTGAATGTGTTTGACTTTGATTTGATTCAATTAGGTTTTTAGAATGTATTTGACTTTCATTTGATTAAAATAGATTTGTAGAATGTATATGACTTTTATTTCATTCAAATAGCTTTGTTTGAATGTGTTTAACTATCATTTGATTCAATTAGCTTTGTAGAATGTATTTTACTCTTATTTGATTTAATTTGCTTTTGTTTCAATGTATTTGACTCTCATTTGATTCAAATAGCTTTGTAGAATGTATTTGACTTTCATTTGATTCAAATAGCTTTGTAGAATGTATTTGATTTTCATTTGATTCAAATAGCTTTGTTTGAATGTGATTGACTTTACTTTGATTCAATTAGCTTTGTAGAATGTATTTGACTTTTATTTGATTTAATTAACTTTGTTTGAATGTATTTGACTCTCATTTGATTCAAATAGCTTTATTTGAATGTGTTTGACTTTCATTTGATTCAAATTCCTTTGTTTGAATGTGTTTGACTTCCATTTGATTAAAATAGCTTTGTTTGAATGTGTTTGACTTTCATTTGATTCAACTGGCTTTGTAGAATGTATTTGACTTTCATTTGATTCAAATAGCTATATTTGAATGTGTTTGACTTTCATTTGATTCAAATAGCTTTGTTTGAATGTGTTTTACTTTCATTTGATTCAAATTCCTTTGATTGAATGTGTTTGACTTTCATTTGATTCAAATAGCTTTGTTTGAATGTTTTTGTCCTTTTATTTTGGTTCAATAAGCTTTATAGAATGTATTTGACCTTTATTTTATTCAAATAGCATTGTTTGAATGTATTTGACTTTCATTTGATTCAAATAGCTTCATTTGAATGTGTTTGACTTTCATTTGATTCAAATTCCTTTGTTTGAATGTGTTTGACTTTGATTTGATTCAAATAGCTTTGTTTGAATGTGTTTGACTTTCATTTCATTCAATTAGGTTTTTAGAATGTATTTGACTTTCATTTGAATAAAATAGCTTTGTTTGAATGTATTTGACTCTCATTTGATTCAAATAGCTTTGTTTGAATGTGTTTGACTTTCATTTGATTCAAATAGCTTTGTTTGAATGTGTTTGACTTTCATTTGATTCAAATAGCATTGTAGAATTTATTTGACTTTCATTTGAATTAAATAGCTTTGTTTGAATGTGTTTGACTTTCATTTGATTCAAATAGCTTTGTTTGAATATGTTTGACTTTCATTTGATTCAATTAGCTTTGTAGAATGTATATGACTTTTATTTCATTCAAATAGCTTTGTTTGAATGTGTTTAACTATCATTTGATTCAATTAGCTTTGTAGAATGTATTTTACTCTTATTTGATTTAATTTGCTTTTGTTTCAATGTATTTGACTCTCATTTGATTCAAATAGCTTTGTAGAATGTATTTGACTTCCATTTGATTCAAATAGCTTTGTAGAATGTATTTGACTTTCATTTGATTCAAATAGCTTTGTTTGAATGTGATTGACTTTCATTTGATTTAATTAGCTTTGTAGAATGTATTTGACTTTTATTTGATTTAATTAACTTTGTTTGAATGTATTTGGCTCTCTTTTGATTCAAATTGCTTTATTTGAATGTGTTTGACTTTCATTTGATTCAAATTCCTTTGTTTGAATGTGTTTGACTTTCATTTGATTCAACTGGCTTTGTAGAATGTATTTGACTTTCATTTGATTCAAATAGCTATATTTGAATGTGTTTGACTTTCATTTGATTCAATTAGCTTTGTTGAATGTATTTGAATTTCATTTGATTCAAATTCCTTTGTTTGAATGTGTTTGATTTTCATTTGATTCAAATAGCTTTGTTTGAATGTTTTTTTCATTTTATTTGGTTCAATAAGCTTTATAGAATGTATTTGACCTTTATTTTATTCAAATAGCTTTGTTTGAATGTGTTTGACTTTCATTTGATTCTAATAGCTTTGTTTGAATGTGTTTGACTTTCATTTCATTCAATTAGGTTTTTAGAATGTATTTGACTTTCATTTGCTTAAAATAGCTTTGTTTGAATGTGTTTGACTCTCATTTGATTCAAATAGCTTTGTAGAATGTATTTGACTTTCATTTGATTCAAATAGCATTGTAGAATTTATTTGACTTTCATTTGAATTAAATAGCTTTGTTTGAATGTGTTTGACTTTCATTTGATTCAAATAGCTTTGTTTGAATATGTTTGACTTTCATTTGATTCAATTAGCTTTGTAGAATGTATATGACTTTTATTTCATTCAAATAGCTTTGTTTGAATGTGTTTAACTATCATTTGATTCAATTAGCTTTGTAAAATGTATTTTACTCTTATTTGATTTAATTTGCTTTTGTTTCAATGTATTTCTACTCTCATTTGATTCAAATAGCTTGGTAGAATGTATTTGACTTTCATTTGATTCAAATAGCTTTGTAGAATGTATTTGACTTTCATTTGATTCAAATAGCTTTGTTTGAATGTGATTGACTTTCATTTGATTCAATTAGCTTTGTAGAATGTATTTTACTTTCATTTGATTCAAATAGCTTTAATTGAATGTGTTTGACTTTCATTTGATTCAATTAGCTTTGTTTGAATGTATTTGACTTTCATTTAAATTAAAAAGCTTTGTTTGAATGTGTTTGACTTTCATTTGATTCAATTAGCTTTGTAGAATGTATATGACTTTTATTTGATTTAATTAGCTTTGTTACAATGTTTTTGCCTCTCATTTGTTTCAAATAACTTTGTTTGAATGTGTTTGACTTTCATTTGATTCACTTAGCTTTGTAGAATGCATTTCACTTTCATTTTATTTAAATAACTTTGTTTGAATGTGTTAGACTTTCATATGATTGCAATAGCTTTATTTGAATGTGTTTAACTTTCATTTGATACAATTAGCTTTGTAGAATGTATTTGAAGTTCATTTGATCAAAATAGCTTTGTTTGAATGTGTTTGACTTTCATTTGATTCAATTTTCTTTGTAGAATGTATTTGACTTTTATTTGATTTAATTGACTTTGTTTGAATGTATTTGACTCTTATTTGATTCAAATAGCTTTATTTGAATGTATTTGACTTTCATTTGATTCAAATTCCTTTGTTTGAATGTGTTTGACTTTCATTTGATTCAAATAGCTTTGTTTGAATGTGTTTGACTTTCATTTGATTCAACTAGCTTTGTAGAATGTATTTGACTTTCATTTGATTCAAATAGCTTTATTTGAATGTGTTTGACTTTCATTTGATTCCAATTCTTTTGTTTGAATGTGTTTGACTTTCATTTGATTCAAATAGCTTTGTTTGAATGTGTTTGACTTTCATTTGATTCAATTAGGTTTTTAGAATGTATTTGACTTTCATTTGATTAAAATAGCTTTGTTTGAATGTGTTTGACTCTCATTTGATTCAAATAGCTTTGTAGAATGTATTTGACTTTCACTTGATTCAAATAGCATTGTAGAACGTATTTGACTTTCATTTGATTTAAATAGCTTTGTTTGAATGTGTTTGACTTTCATTTGATTCAACTAGCTTTGTAGAATGTATTTGACATTCATTTGATTCAAATAGCTTTGTTTGAATGTTTTTTACTTTCATTTGGTTCAATTAGCTTTAAAGAATGTATTTGACTTTTATTTTATTCAAATAGCTTTGTTTGAATGTGTTTGACTTTCATTTGATTCAATTAGCTTTGTAGATTGTATTTGACTTTCATTTAATTAAAATAGCTTTGTTTGAATGTGTTTGACTCTCATTTGATTCAAATAGCTTTGTAGAATGTATTTGAATTTCATTTGATTCAAATTGCATTGTAGAATTTATTTGACTTTCATCTGATTTAAATAGTGTGTTTGAATGTGTTTGACTTTCATTTGATTCAAATAGGTTTGTTTGAATATGTTTGACTTTCATTTGATTCAATTTTCTTTGTAGAATGTATTTGACTTTTATTTGATTTAATTGACTTTGTTTGAATGTATTTGACTCTCATTTGATTCAAATAGCTTTATTTGAATGTATTTGACTGTCATGTGATTCAAATTCCTTTGTTTGAATGTGTTTGACTTTCATTTGATTCAAATAGCTTTGTTTGAATGTGTTTGACTTTCCTTTGATTCAACTAGCTTTGTAGAATGTATTTGACTTTCATTTGATTCAAATAGCTTTATTTGAATGTGTTTGACTTTCATTTGATTCCAATTCTTTTGTTTGAATGTGTTTGACTTTCATTTGATTCAAATAGCTTTGTTTGAATGTTTTTGACTTTCATTTGATTCAATTAGGTTTTTAGAATGTATTTGACTTTCATTTGATTGAAATAGCTTTGTTTGAATGTGTTTGACTCTCATTTGATTCAAATAGCTTTGTAGAATGTATTTGACTTTCATTTGATTCAAATAGCATTGTAGATTGTATTTGACTTTCAGTTGATTTAAATAGCTTTGTTTGAATGTGTTTGACTTTCATTTGATTCAACTAGCTTTGTAGAATGTATTTGACATTCATTTGATTCAAATAGCTTTGTTTGAATGTTTTTTTACTTTCATTTGGTTCAATTAGCTTTAAAGAATGTATTTGACTTTTATTTTATTCAAATAGCTTTGTTTGAATGTGTTTGACTTTCATTTGATTCAATTAGCTTTGTAGATTGTATTTGACTTTCATTTAATTAAAATAGCTTTGTTTGAATGTGTTTGACTCTCATTTGATTCAAATAGCTTTGTAGAATGCATTTGAATTTCATTTGATTCGAATTGCATTGTAGAATTTATTTGACTTTCATCTGATTTAAATAGCTTTGTTTGAATGTGTTTGACTTTCATTTGATTCAAATAGGTTTGTTTGAATATGTTTGACTTTCATTTGATTCAAATAGCTTTGTAGAATGTATTTGACTTTCATTTGATTCAAATAGCTTTGTTTGAAAGTGATTGACTTTCATTTGATTCAATTAGCTTTGTAGAATGTATTTTACTTTCATTTGATTCAAATAGCTTTGATTGAATGTGTTCGATTTTCATTCGATTCAATTAGCTTTGTTTGAATGTGTTTGACATTCATATGATTCAATTAGCTTTGTTTGAATGTGTTTGACTTTCATTTGATTCATTTAGCTTTGTTTGAATGTGTTTTAACTTTCATTTGATTCAATTAGCTTTGTAGAATGTATTTGACTTTCATTTGTTTCAAGTAGCTTTGTTTGAATGTGTTTGACTTTCATTTGATTCAGTTAGCTTTGTAAAATGCATTTCACTTTCATTTTATTTAAATAACTTTGTTTGAATATGTTAGACTTTCTTTTGATACAAATAGCTTTATTTGAATGTGTTTGACTTTCATTTGATACAATTAGCTTTGTAGAATGTATTTGAAGTTCATTTGATCCAAATAGCTTTGTTTGAATGTGTTTGACTTTCATTTGATTCAATTTTCTTTGTAGAATGTATTTGACTTTTATTTGATTTAATTAACTTTGTTTGAATGTATTTGACTCTCATTTGATTCAAATAGCTTTATTTGAATGTGTTTGACTTTCATTTGATTCAAATTCCTTTGTTTGAATGTGTTTGACTTTCATTTGATTCAAATTCCTTTGTTTGAATGTGTTTGACTTTCATTTGATTCAAATAGCTTTGTTTGAATGTGTTTGACTTTCATTTGATTCAACTAGCTTTGTAGAATGTATTTGACTTTCATTTGATTCAAATAGCTTTATTTGAATGTGTTTGACTTTCATTTGATTCAAATTCCTTTGTTTGAATGTGTTTGACTTTCATTTGATTCAAATTCCTTTGTTTGAATGTGTTTGACTTTCATTTGATTCAAATAGCTTTGTTTGAATGTTTTTTTCCTTTTATTTGGTTCAATAAGCTTTATAGAATGTATTTGACCTTTATTTTATTCAAATAGCTTTGTTTGAATGTGTTTGACTTTCATTTGATTCAAATAGCTTTGTTTGAATGTTTTTTACTTTGTTAGAATGTGTTAGTCTTTCATTTGTTTCAAATAACGTTGTTTGAATGTGTTTGAATTTCATTTGATTCAATTTGCTTTGTAGAATGCATTTTACTTTCATTTGATTTATATAGCTTTGTTTGAATGTGTTTGACTTTCATTTAAATTAAAAAGCTTTTTTTTAATGTGTTTGACATTCATTTGATTTAAAAGGCTTTGTTTGAATGTGTTTGACTTTCATTTGATTCAATTAGCTTTGTAGAATGTATTTGACTCTCATTTGATTCAAATAGCTTTGTTTTGAATGTGTTTGACTCTCATTTGATTCGATTAGCTTTGTAGAATGTATTTGACTGTCATTTGATTCAAATAGCTTTGTTTGAATGTGTTTGACTTTTTTTTGATTCATTTAGCTTTGTTTGAATGTGTTTAACTTTCATTTGATTCAAATAGCTTTGTAGAATGTATTTGACTCTTATTTGATTTAATTTGCTTTGATTGAATGTGTTTGACTTTCATTTGATTCATTTAGCTTTGTTTGAATGTGTTTAACTTTCATTTGATTCAATTAGCTTTGTAGAATGTATTTAACTTTCATTTGTTTCAAATAGCTTTGTTTGAATGTGTTTGACTTTCATTTGATTCTGTTAGCTATGTACAATGCATTTCACTTTCAATTTGATTCAATTAGCTTTGTTTGAATGTGTTTGACTTTCATTTGATTCAATTAGCTTTGTTTGAATGTGTTTGACATTCATATGATTCAATTAGCTTTGTTTGAATGTGTTTGACTTTCATTTGATTCATTTAGCTTTGTTTGAATGTGTTTAACTTTCATTTGATTCAATTAGCTTTGTAGAATGTATTTGACTTTCATTTGTTTCAAATAGCTTTGTTTGAATGTGTTTAACTTTCATTTGATGCAGTTAGCTTTGTAGAATGCATTTCACTTTCATTTTATTTAAATAACTTTGTTTGAATGTGTTAGACTTTCATTTGATTCAAATAGCTTTATTTGAATGTGTTTGACTTTCATTCGATACAATTAGCTTTGTAGAATGTATTTGACGTTCATTTGATCCAAATAGCTTTGTTTAAATGTGTTTGACTTTCATTTGATTCAATTTGCTTTGTAGAATGTATTTGACTTTTTTTTGATTTAATTAGCTTTGTTTGAATGTATTTGACTTTCATTTAATTCAAATAGCTTCATTTGAATGTGTTTGACTTTCATTTGATTCAAATTCCTTTGTTTGAATGTGTTTGACTTTCATTTGATTCAAATAGCTTTGTTTGAATGTGTTTGACTTTCATTTCATTCAATTAGGTTTTTAGAATGTATTTGACTTTCATTTGATTAAAATAGCTTTGTTTGAATGTGTTTGACTCTCATTTGATTCAAATAGCTTTGTAGAATGTATTTGACTTTCATTTGATTCAAATAGCATTGTAGAATGTATTTGACTTTCATTTGATTTAAATAGCTTTGTTTGAATGTGTTTGACTTTCATTTGATTCAACTAGCTTTGTAGAATGTATTTGACATTCATTTGATTCAAATAGCTTTGTTTGAATGTTTTTTACTTTCATTTGGTTCAATTAGCTTTGTTTGAATGTTTTTTACTTTGTTAGAATGTGTTAGACTTTCATTTGTTTCAAATAACTTTGTTTGAATGTGTTTGAATTTCATTTGATTCAATTTGCTTTGTAGAATGCATTTCACTTTCATTTGATTTATATAGCTTTGTTTGAATGTGTTTGACTTTCATTTAAATTAAAAAGCTTTTTTTTAATGTGTTTGACATTCATTTGATTTAAAAGGCTTTGTTTGAATGTGTTTGACTTTCATTTGATTCAATTAGCTTTGTAGAATGTATTTGACTCTCATTTGATTCAAATAGCTTTGTTTTGAATGTGTTTGACTCTCATTTGATTCAATTAGCTTTGTAGAATGTATTTGACCGTCATTTGATTCAAATAGCTTTGTTTGAATGTATATGACTTTTATTACATTCAAATAGCTTTGTTTGAATGTGTTTAAATATCTTTTGATTCAATTAGCTTTGTAGAATGTATTTTACTCTAATTTGATTTAATTTGCTTTTGTTTGAATGTATTTGACTCTCATTTGATTTAATAGCTTTGTAGAATGTATTTGACTTTCATTTGATTCAAATAGCTTTGTATAATGTATTTGACTTTCATTTGATTCAAATAGCTTTGTTTGAATGTGATTGACTTTCATTTGATTCAATTAGCTTTGTAGAATGTATTTTATTTACATTTGATTCAAATAGCTTTGATTGAATGTGTTCGACTTTCATTTGATTCAATTAGCTTTGTTTGAATGTGTTTGACATTCATATGATTCAATTAGCTTTGTTTGAATGTGTTTGACTTTCATTTGATTCATTTAGCTTTGTTTGAATGTGTTTAACTTTCATTTGATTCAATTAGCTTTGTAGAATGTATTTGACTTTCATTTGTTTCAAATAGCTTTGTTTAAATGTGTTTAACTTTCATTTGATGCAGTTAGCTTTGTAGAATGCATTTCACTTTCATTTTATTTAAATAACTTTGTTTGAATGTGTTAGACTTTCATTTGATTCAAATAGCTTTATTTGAATGTGTTTGACTTTCATTCGATACAATTAGCTTTGTAGAATGTATTTGACGTTCATTTGATCCAAATAGCTTTGTTTAAATGTGTTTGACTTTCATTTGATTCAATTTGCTTTGTAGAATGTATTTGACTTTTATTTGATTTAATTAGCTTTGTTTGAATGTATTTGACTTTCATTTAATTCAAATAGCTTCATTTGAATGTGTTTGACTTTCATTTGATTCAAATTCCTTTGTTTGAATGTGTTTGACTTTCATTTGATTCAAATAGCTTTGTTTGAATGTGTTTGACTTTCATTTCATTCAATTAGGTTTTTAGAATGTATTTGACTTTCATTTGATTAAAATAGCTTTGTTTGAATGTGTTTGACTCTCATTTGATTCAAATAGCTTTGTAGAATGTATTTGACTTTCATTTGATTCAAATAGCATTGTAGAATGTATTTGACTTTCATTTGATTTAAATAGCTTTGTTTGAATGTGTTTGACTTTCATTTGATTCAACTAGCTTTGTAGAATGTATTTGACATTCATTTGATTCAAATAGCTTTGTTTGAATGTTTTTTACTTTCATTTGGTTCAATTAGCTTTAAAGAATGTATTTGACTTTTATTTTATTCAAATAGCTTTGTTTGAATATGTTTGACTTTCATTTGATTCAATTAGCTTTGTAGATTGTATTTGACTTTCATTTAATTAAAATAGCTTTGTTTAAATGTGTTTGACTCTCATTTGATTCAAATAGCTTTGTAGAATGTATTTGAATTTCATTTGATTCAAATTGCATTGTAGAATTTATTTGACTTTCATCTGATTTAAATAGCTTTGTTTGAATGTGTTTGACTTTCATTTGATTCAAATAGGTTTGTTTGAATATGTTTGACTTTCATTTGATTCAATTTTCTTTGTAGAATGTATTTGACTTTTATTTGATTTAATTGACTTTGTTTGAATGTATTTGACTCTCATTTGATTCAAATAGCTTTATTTGAATGTATTTGACAGTCATTTGATTCAAATTCCTTTGTTTGAATGTGTTTGACTTTCATTTGATTCAAATAGCTTTGTTTGAATGTGTTTGACTTTCATTTGATTCAACTAGCTTTGTAGAATGTATTTGACTTTCATTTGATTCAAATAGCTTTATTTGAATGTGTTTGACTTTCATTTGATTCCAATTCTTTTGTTTGAATGTGTTTGACTTTCATTTGATTCAAATAACTTTGTTTGAATGTGTTTGACTTTCATTTGATTCAATTAGGTTTTTAGAATGTATTTGACTTTCATTTGATTTAAATAGCTTTGTTTGAATGTGTTTGACTCTCATTTGATTCAAATAGCTTTGTAGAATGTATTTGACTTTCATTTGATTCAAATAGCATTGTAGAATGTATTTGACTTTCAGTTGATTTAAATAGCTTTGTTTGAATGTGTTTGACTTTCATTTGATTCAACTAGCTTTGTAGAATGTATTTGACATTCATTTGATTCAAATAGCTTTGTTTGAATGTTTTTTACTTTCATTTGGTTCAATTAGCTTTAAAGAATGTATTTGACTTTTATTTTATTCAAATAGCTTTGTTTGAATGTGTTTGACTTTCATTTGATTCAATTAGCTTTGTAGATTGTATTTGACTTTCATTTAATTAAAATAGCTTTTTTTTGAATGTGTTTGACTCTCATTTGATTCAAATAGCTTTGTAGAATGTATTTGAATTTCATTTGATTCGAATTGCATTGTAGAATTTTTTTGACTTTCATCTGATTTAAATAGCTTTGTTTGAATGTGTTTGACTTTCATATGATTCAAATAGGTTTGTTTGAATATGTTTGACTTTTATTTGATTCAAATAGCTTTGTAGAATGTATTTGACTTTCATTTGATTCAAATAGCTTTGTTTGAAAGTGATTGACTTTCATTTGATTCAATTAGCTTTGTAGAATGTATTTTACTTTCATTTGATTCAAATAGCTTTGATTGAATGTGTTCGACTTTCATTCGATTCAATTAGCTTTGTTTGAATGTGTTTGACATTCATATGATTCAATTAGCTTTGTTTGAATGTGTTTGACTTTCATTTGATTCATTTAGCATTGTTTGAATGTGTTTAACTTTCATTTGATTTAATTAGCTTTGTTGATGTGGATCAAGAGGGAAATTCTTTTGAAGAGCCAATCATATTGGTTTTAAGGCCAATAGGGTTCGAGCTTGGAGTAAAGAATCAAGAATGGTTAACATGCGCAGCCATTGAAGAAGAAGTCAAGGTCCAGTTGGGTTCCGACGACGGCAGCGGCGGCGACGCGCCGATCTGGGTGCCACGCGCCGGCTCCCTAGCTCCGGCCTGAGTCCAGCTACACGGCGGTGGGGCGCGTGTCGATGATGGCGGCGCGTGAGGTGGTGGTTCGGCGGCAGTACGAAAAGAAAGATTTTCCTAACTTAGTTTTTTCTAGAGTTTTTGCTTGCAAGTTTTTACCTTTCACTTGAAAGGGTTTTTCTTGGTTTAAGCAATTAGGAATCTTCTTAATTTCTGTTAATTTAGTTTAAAATAATTTCTAAGTCAATTAGGAATTGTTTTAAGAAGTTTTAGGTTAATTAGAACTAGTCTTATTACTAGTTTCCTAGTTCCATTAGAATTGGTTCTCCTATTCTATCTAGGATACTTGGGGATCAAGGCTAGGGTTTTTTCCTAGTTCGAATAGACTTAGGAATAGTTAGTTTTAGTCTATAAATAATGTAATTTTCGTGATTTTTCAGAACATTCGAAAATCATTAAAATTCAAGTTAATTGTTTGTTTTGCTTAATTGCTTACAAATTCTTTTGCTAGTTTTCAATTCAAGGAGTTGTTTTGATAATTAGAACGTTCAATTCTTAGTTCTAGGAGTAGTCTAAGTTTTGTTCATCAAAGTACTTAGTTCCAGGAGTGGTCTAGGTAATTTGAGAGGCGTTGAATTCGTTCCAGGAGTGGTCGTTTTCAAAGTCATATCCGGTTCGTTATTCTTAAGTTGTTCGATTTTCTTAGGAAATTCGAAGGGCTTGTGTTACTTGTGTGATTTTAGATTCTTTATTAAGTTAAGGGGTTTAAATCCACATCAAATTGGTATCAGATTTCAGGGGTTTTTGATCGTTCAACAATTCGTTCATCAAATCGCACTTGTTCTCGGATAACCAGTTTTTTCTGTCAACTTCAGAAGGCTCGTTCTCCTTCGTTACAAAGTCTTTTCAGGTGATTCTTTTTTTGATTTTGGGTGAAATTTTGTCTACTTTCTTCCTGTGAAATTTCGGAATTTTTCGAGTTCGTGTGCTATTAAACTGGACTGTTTTCCGAAACTGTGTCAGTTTTGGTCCGATTTAATACTTACTGCTCGTTGTGTGCGATTTTGTTCCAAGTTGTGTTGCGATTTTTGTGGGATATACCTGTGTGGATAAGGGTTCTTTTATTTCTGTTTTTTTGTCTTATAATTATGGAGGAATCTTTGAGCAAACTCATGGATGAATTTGCAAGATTGCAAGATAATACGGAGGCACGTTTTAATGCTTTTTCACAACTATTGCTTGATAAAAAGAAAAAGAAGAAAAAACGGCATGATAGTGATAGTGATGCTTCTAACAGTGATGATGATACCCATTATAATAAAAAGTTCGATGATAAAGGTATCAAGCTTGATGATTTTACGGGTCTAGGAAGCCCCGAAGATTTTCTTGAGTGGGCGAGACACTTAGAGAAAATTTCAGATTATAAAGGTTTTGATGATTCTCAACGTTTCAAAATTGCTTATATACGACTCACTAAGAATGCGGGAATTTGGTTCGATAATTTAAAGACTCGACGTGCTAGAGCAGGGAAGGATAAGATCAAGACATGGACAGTTTTGAAGAAGAAGATGCGTTCTAAATACCTTCCACATGATTTCGAACAAATTCTATATGTGAAACTCACTATGTTGACACAAGATACTAAGAGTGTTAATGAATATATTGCTGAATTTGATAAACTAACCTCTCTTTGTGATTTGGAGGAGAAAGAACCATTGCGGATTGCTCGATTCCTTAAGGGTCTTAATCGACCTATTGCTAAGAAGATTGAATTGAGTACTTATGAGTCATTCAATGATGTGTGCAAACTAGCTTTAAAAATTGAAAGTCATTGGCTCGAAGATAAGAAGAGCACAAGTACAAAGAGTTTTGGTACCAAGTTCTCACAAGAGACCAAAACAAGCAAAACTTTCAAGCCTTTTAAACCGAGTTCCTACGAGTCTAAGGGAGAAAGCTCAACAAGTGGAGAAAAGAAATTTGTTAAGATATCTAAAGAAGAGTTCGAATCCCGAATTAGGTGTTTCAAATGTCAAGGAAAGGGACATAGGTCGGATCAATGTCCTTCCAAGAAAGCTCTCACAATAAGACAATACGAACAACAAGTAGAAGAAGAGAAACACATAGTTTTTGGGTGTGACGATGAGGAATCCGAAACTAAGGCAACAAGTAGTGAGGAAGAGAACGATGAGATTGATCCCGAAGATGATGAACAAGTGCTTGTGTTAAGGAAGATCCTCCATGCCGAAGCAAACCCTAACAAATCTCAACGTGAAAACTTATTCCATACTCGTTGCAAAGTAGGAGATAGATCATGCAAGGTGATCATTGATAGTGGTTCGTGTACCAATGTAGCGTCTACAGAGATGGTTACTAAACTCCAACTTCCTACAAGAGATCATGAAAAACCATATAAGTTGGGTTGGCTAGATAATTCTATGGGTTTTCATGTAGAACAACAAGCTTTGGTGAATTTCTCCATTGGCAATTACAAGGAAGAATTATGGTGCGATGTGATTCCTATGAGTGCTTGTCACGTTCTTTTAGGAAGACCATGGCAATTTGATCGACATGTTAAACATGATGGTGTGGCCAACACATATTCGGTCAAGGTGGGAAACAAGAGGTTCAAACTTATTCCTTTAACTATTATTCCATGCCGCGTTAAAGTTAAAGAGATGGAGGAAGATTGTCAAAAGGATAAGGAAGAGGAACATGTAGGTGCTAAAGAGCTCGAAGAAAAGGTGAGTGAAACAATTGATGTTCCAATTGTGTGTGACGTTGTTCAAGATCAGATTATTCATAATGATCTACCAATGGTGGTGTCGGAAAAGGTTTTTGATACTATTGAGGAGCCATTCGTGAATCAAGATAATAATTTAATGGTTTCTTTAGAAGTGGTGGATTCATTAGGCATGCATAAAGAGAAGAAATTGTTAGTCATACATGAGAAAAATATCATGAAGCCTAAAGTGTTCTTATGGTCAACTTCGAAGACCAAGGACCAAATTGAGAATTGGTTGTTTCTAAAATATTGCCTTGCTCGTGGTGATGTTGTTACATTGCTTAAAATTGCTAGCGTTGATGTAATAGTTCTTTTGGCTTGTATTCGTCGAATTTGGATGGTTTCATGGAATTGTTCTCCTTACATGGATGATGCGAATTTGAGGACAAATTCTTTTGAAGAGGGGGAGAATGATGTGGATCAAGAGGGAAATTCTTTTGAAGAGCCAATCATATTGGTTTTAAGGCCAATAGGGTTCGAGCTTGGAGTAAAGAATCAAGAATGGTTAACATGCGCAGCCATTGAAGAAGAAGTCAAGGTCCAGTTGGGTTCCGACGACGGCAGCGGCGGCGACGCGCCGATCTGGGTGCCACGCGCCGGCTCCCTAGCTCCGGCCTGAGTCCAGCTACACGGCGGTGGGGCGCGTGTCGATGATGGCGGCGCGTGAGGTGGTGGTTCGGCGGCAGTACGAAAAGAAAGATTTTCCTAACTTAGTTTTTTCTAGAGTTTTTGCTTGCAAGTTTTTACCTTTCACTTGAAAGGGTTTTTCTTGGTTTAAGCAATTAGGAATCTTCTTAATTTCTGTTAATTTAGTTTAAAATAATTTCTAAGTCAATTAGGAATTGTTTTAAGAAGTTTTAGGTTAATTAGAACTAGTCTTATTACTAGTTTCCTAGTTCCATTAGAATTGGTTCTCCTATTCTATCTAGGATACTTGGGGATCAAGGCTAGGGTTTTTTCCTAGTTCGAATAGACTTAGGAATAGTTAGTTTTAGTCTATAAATAATGTAATTTTCGTGATTTTTCAGAACATTCGAAAATCATTAAAATTCAAGTTAATTGTTTGTTTTGCTTAATTGCTTACAAATTCTTTTGCTAGTTTTCAATTCAAGGAGTTGTTTTGATAATTAGAACGTTCAATTCTTAGTTCTAGGAGTAGTCTAAGTTTTGTTCATCAAAGTACTTAGTTCCAGGAGTGGTCTAGGTAATTTGAGAGGCGTTGAATTCGTTCCAGGAGTGGTCGTTTTCAAAGTCATATCCGGTTCGTTATTCTTAAGTTGTTCGATTTTCTTAGGAAATTCGAAGGGCTTGTGTTACTTGTGTGATTTTAGATTCTTTATTAAGTTAAGGGGTTTAAATCCACATCATTTGTAGAATGTATTTGACTTTCATTTGTTTCAAATAGCTTTGTTTGAATGTGTTTGACTTTCATTTGATTCAGTTAGCTTTGTAGAATGCATTTCACTTTCATTTTATTTAAATAACTTTGTTTGAATATGTTAGACTTTCTTTTGATACAAATAGCTTTATTTGAATGTGTTTGACTTTCATTTGATTTAAATAACTTTGTTTGAATGTATTTGACTCTCATTTGATTTAAATAGCTTTGTAGAATGTATTTGACTTTCATTTGATTCAAATAGCTTTGTAGAATGTATTTTACTTTCATTTGATTCAAATTCCTTTGTTTGAATGTGTTTGACTTTCATTTGATTCAAATAGCTTTGTTTGAATGTTTTTTTCCTTTTATTTTGTTCAATAAGCTTTATAGAATGTATTTGACCTTTATTTTATTCAAATAGCTTTGTTTGAATGTATTTGACTTTCATTTGATTCAAATAGCTTCATTTGAATGTGTTTGACTTTCATTTGATTCAAATTCCTTTGTTTGAATGTGTTTGACTTTGATTTGATTCAAATAGCTTTGTTTGAATGTGTTTGACTTTCATTTCATTCAATTAGGTTTTTAGAATGTATTTGACTTTCATTTGATTAAAATAGCTTTGTTTGAATGTGTTTGACTCTCATTTGATTCAGATTGTTTTGTAGAATGTATTTGACTTTCATTTGATTCAAATAGCATTGTAGAATTTATTTGACTTTCATTTGAATTAAATAGCTTTGTTTGAATGTGTTTGACTTTCATTTGATTCAAATAGCTTTGTTTGAATATGTTTGACTTTCATTTGATTCAACTAGCTTTGTAGAATGTATTTGACTTTTATTTGATTCAAATAGCTTTATTTGAATGTGTTTGACTTTCATTTGATTCCAATTCTTTTGTTTGAATGTGTTTGACTTTCATTTGATTCAAATAGCTTTGTTTGAATGTGTTTGACTTTGATTTGATTCAATTAGGTTTTTAGAATGTATTTGACTTTCATTTGATTAAAATAGATTTGTAGAATGTATATGACTTTTATTTCATTCAAATAGCTTTGTTTGAATGTGTTTAACTATCATTTGATTCAATTAGCTTTGTAGAATGTATTTTACTCTTATTTGATTTAATTTGCTTTTGTTTCAATGTATTTGACTCTCATTTGATTCAAATAGCTTTGTAGAATGTATTAGACTTTCATTTGATTCAAATAGCTTTGTAGAATGTATTTGATTTTCATTTGATTCAAATAGCTTTGTTTGAATGTGATTGACTTTACTTTGATTCAATTAGCTTTGTAGAATGTATTTGACTTTTATTTGATTTAATTAACTTTGTTTGAATGTATTTGACTCTCATTTGATTCAAATAGCTTTATTTGAATGTGTTTGACTTTCATTTGATTCAAATTCCTTTGTTTGAATGTGTTTGACTTCCATTTGATTAAAATAGCTTTGTTTGAATGTGTTTGACTTTCATTTGATTCAACTGGCTTTGTAGAATGTATTTGACTTTCATTTGATTCAAATAGCTATATTTGAATGTGTTTGACTTTCATTTGATTCAAATAGCTTTGTTTGAATGTGTTTTACTTTCATTTGATTCAAATTCCTTTGTTTGAATGTGTTTGACTTTCATTTGATTCAAATAGCTTTGTTTGAATGTTTTTGTCCTTTTATTTTGGTTCAATAAGCTTTATAGAATGTATTTGACCTTTATTTTATTCAAATAGCATTGTTTGAATGTATTTGACTTTCATTTGATTCAAATAGCTTCATTTGAATGTGTTTGACTTTCATTTGATTCAAATTCCTTTGTTTGAATGTGTTTGACTTTGATTTGATTCAAATAGCTTTGTTTGAATGTGTTTGACTTTCATTTCATTCAATTAGGTTTTTAGAATGTATTTGACTTTCATTTGAATAAAATAGCTTTGTTTGAATGTATTTGACTCTCATTTGATTCAAATAGCTTTGTTTGAATGTGTTTGACTTTCATTTGATTCAAATAGCTTTGTTTGAATGTGTTTGACTTTCATTTGATTCAAATAGCATTGTAGAATTTATTTGACTTTCATTTGAATTAAATAGCTTTGTTTGAATGTGTTTGACTTTCATTTGATTCAAATAGCTTTGTTTGAATATGTTTGACTTTCATTTGATTCAATTAGCTTTGTAGAATGTATATGACTTTTATTTCATTCAAATAGCTTTGTTTGAATGTGTTTAACTATCATTTGATTCAATTAGCTTTGTAGAATGTATTTTACTCTTATTTGATTTAATTTGCTTTTGTTTCAATGTATTTGACTCTCATTTGATTCAAATAGCTTTGTAGAATGTATTTGACTTCCATTTGATTCAAATAGCTTTGTAGAATGTATTTGACTTTCATTTGATTCAAATAGCTTTGTTTGAATGTGGTTGACTTTCATTTGATTTAATTAGCTTTGTAGAATGTATTTGACTTTTATTTGATTTAATTAACTTTGTTTGAATGTATTTGGCTCTCTTTTGATTCAAATAGCTTTATTTGAATGTGTTTGACTTTCATTTGATTCAAATTCCTTTGTTTGAATGTGTTTGACTTTCATTTGATTCAACTGGCTTTGTAGAATGTATTTGACTTTCATTTGATTCAAATAGCTATATTTGAATGTGTTTGACTTTCATTTGATTCAATTAGCTTTGTTGAATGTATTTGAATTTCATTTGATTCAAATTCCTTTGTTTGAATGTGTTTGATTTTCATTTGATTCAAATAGCTTTGTTTGAATGTTTTTTTCATTTTATTTGGTTCAATAAGCTTTATAGAATGTATTTGACCTTTATTTTATTCAAATAGCTTTGTTTGAATGTGTTTGACTTTCATTTGATTCTAATAGCTTTGTTTGAATGTGTTTGACTTTCATTTCATTCAATTAGGTTTTTAGAATGTATTTGACTTTCATTTGCTTAAAATAGCTTTGTTTGAATGTGTTTGACTCTCATTTGATTCAAATAGCTTTGTAGAATGTATTTGACTTTCATTTGATTCAAATAGCATTGTAGAATTTATTTGACTTTCATTTGAATTAAATAGCTTTGTTTGAATGTGTTTGACTTTCATTTGATTCAAATAGCTTTGTTTGAATATGTTTGACTTTCATTTGATTCAATTAGCTTTGTAGAATGTATATGAATTTTATTTCATTCAATTAGCTTTGTTTGAATGTGTTTAACTATCATTTGATTCAATTAGCTTTGTAAAATGTATTTTACTCTTATTTGATTTAATTTGCTTTTGTTTCAATGTATTTCTACTCTCATTTGATTCAAATAGCTTGGTAGAATGTATTTGACTTTCATTTGATTCAAATAGCTTTGTAGAATGTATTTGACTTTCATTTGATTCAAATAGCTTTGTTTGAATGTGATTGACTTTCATTTGATTCAATTAGCTTTGTAGAATGTATTTTACTTTCATTTGATTCAAATAGCTTTAATTGAATGTGTTTGACTTTCATTTGATTCAATTAGCTTTGTTTGAATGTATTTGACTTTCATTTAAATTAAAAAGCTTTGTTTGAATGTGTTTGACTTTCATTTGATTCAATTAGCTTTGTAGAATGTATATGACTTTTATTTGATTTAATTAGCTTTGTTACAATGTTTTTGCCTCTCATTTGTTTCAAATAACTTTGTTTGAATGTGTTTGACTTTCATTTGATTCACTTAGCTTTGTAGAATGCATTTCACTTTCATTTTATTTAAATAACTTTGTTTGAATGTGTTAGACTTTCATATGATTGCAATAGCTTTATTTGAATGTGTTTAACTTTCATTTGATACAATTAGCTTTGTAGAATGTATTTGAAGTTCATTTGATCCAAATAGCTTTGTTTGAATGTGTTTGACTTTCATTTGATTCAATTTTCTTTGTAGAATGTATTTGACTTTTATTTGATTTAATTGACTTTGTTTGAATGTATTTGACTCTTATTTGATTCAAATAGCTTTATTTGAATGTATTTGACTTTCATTTGATTCAAATTCCTTTGTTTGAATGTGTTTGACTTTCATTTGATTCAAATAGCTTTGTTTGAATGTGTTTGACTTTCATTTGATTCAACTGGCTTTGTAGAATGTAATTGACTTTCATTTGATTCAAATAGCTTTATTTGAATGTGTTTGACTTTCATTTGATTCCAATTCTTTTGTTTGAATGTGTTTGACTTTCATTTGATTCAAATAGCTTTGTTTGAATGTGTTTGACTTTCATTTGATTCAATTAGGTTTTTAGAATGTATTTGACTTTAATTTGATTAAAATAGCTTTGTTTGAATGTGTTTGACTCTCATTTGATTCAAATAGCTTTGTAGAATGTATTTGACTTTCACTTGATTCAAATAGCATTGTAGAACGTATTTGACTTTCATTTGATTTAAATAGCTTTGTTTGAATGTGTTTGACTTTCATTTGATTCAACTAGCTTTGTAGAATGTATTTGACATTCATTTGATTCAAATAGCTTTGTTTGAATGTTTTTTACTTTCATTTGGTTCAATTAGCTTTAAAGAATGTATTTGACTTTTATTTTATTCAAATAGCTTTGTTTGAATGTGTTTGACTTTCATTTGATTCAATTAGCTTTGTAGATTGTATTTGACTTTCATTTAATTAAAATAGCTTTGTTTGAATGTGTTTGACTCTCATTTGATTCAAATAGCTTTGTAGAATGTATTTGAATTTCATTTGATTCAAATTGCATTGTAGAATTTATTTGACTTTCATCTGATTTAAATAGTGTGTTTGAATGTGTTTGACTTTCATTTGATTCAAATAGGTTTGTTTGAATATGTTTGACTTTCATTTGATTCAATTTTCTTTGTAGAATGTATTTGACTTTTATTTGATTTAATTGACTTTGTTTGAATGTATTTGACTCTCATTTGATTCAAATAGCTTTATTTGAATGTATTTGACTGTCATGTGATTCAAATTCCTTTGTTTGAATGTGTTTGACTTTCATTTGATTCAAATAGCTTTGTTTGAATGTGTTTGACTTTCCTTTGATTCAACTAGCTTTGTAGAATGTATTTGACTTTCATTTGATTCAAATAGCTTTATTTGAATGTGTTTGACTTTCATTTGATTCCAATTCTTTTGTTTGAATGTGTTTAACTTTCATTTGATTCAAATAGCTTTGTTTGAATGTGTTTGACTTTCATTTGATTCAATTAGGTTTTTAGAATGTATTTGACTTTCATTTGATTAAAATAGCTTTGTTTGAATGTGTTTGACTCTCATTTGATTCAAATAGCTTTGTAGAATGTATTTGACTTTCATTTGATTCAAATAGCATTGTAGATTGTATTTGACTTTCAGTTGATTTAAATAGCTTTGTTTGAATGTGTTTGACTTTCATTTGATTCAACTAGCTTTGTAGAATGTATTTGACATTCATTTGATTCAAATAACTTTGTTTGAATGTTTTTTACTTTCATTTGGTTCAATTAGCTTTAAAGAATGTATTTGACTTTTATTTTATTCAAATAGCTTTGTTTGAATGTGTTTGACTTTCATTTGATTCAATTAGCTTTGTAGAATGTATTTGACTTTCATTTGATTCAAATAGCTTTATTTGAATGTGTTTGACTTTCATTTGATTCAATTAGCTTTGTTTGAATGTATTTGACTTTCATTTAAATTAAAAAGCTTTGTTTGAATGTGTTTGACTTTCATTTGATTCAATTAGCTTTGTAGAATGTATATGACTTTTATTTGATTTAATTAGCTTTGTTACAATGTTTTTGCCTCTCATTTGTTTCAAATAACTTTGTTTGAATGTGTTTGACTTTCATTTGATTCACTTAGCTTTGTAGAATGCATTTCACTTTCATTTTATTTAAATAACTTTGTTTGAATGTGTTAGACTTTCATATGATTGCAATAGCTTTATTTGAATGTGTTTAACTTTCATTTGATACAATTAGCTTTGTAGAATGTATTTGAAGTTCATTTGATCCAAATAGCTTTGTTTGAATGTGTTTGACTTTCATTTGATTCAATTTTCTTTGTAGAATGTATTTGACTTTTATTTGATTTAATTGACTTTGTTTGAATGTATTTGACTCTTATTTGATTCAAATAGCTTTATTTGAATGTATTTGACTTTCATTTGATTCAAATTCCTTTGTTTGAATGTGTTTGACTTTCATTTGATTCAAATAGCTTTGTTTGAATGTGTTTGACTTTCATTTGATTCAACTGGCTTTGTAGAATGTAATTGACTTTCATTTGATTCAAATAGCTTTATTTGAATGTGTTTGACTTTCATTTGATTCCAATTCTTTTGTTTGAATGTGTTTGACTTTCATTTGATTCAAATAGCTTTGTTTGAATGTGTTTGACTTTCATTTGATTCAATTAGGTTTTTAGAATGTATTTGACTTTAATTTGATTAAAATAGCTTTGTTTGAATGTGTTTGACTCTCATTTGATTCAAATAGCTTTGTAGAATGTATTTGACTTTCACTTGATTCAAATAGCATTGTAGAACGTATTTGACTTTCATTTGATTTAAATAGCTTTGTTTGAATGTGTTTGACTTTCATTTGATTCAACTAGCTTTGTAGAATGTATTTGACATTCATTTGATTCAAATAGCTTTGTTTGAATGTTTTTTACTTTCATTTGGTTCAATTAGCTTTAAAGAATGTATTTGACTTTTATTTTATTCAAATAGCTTTGTTTGAATGTGTTTGACTTTCATTTGATTCAATTAGCTTTGTAGATTGTATTTGACTTTCATTTAATTAAAATAGCTTTGTTTGAATGTGTTTGACTCTCATTTGATTCAAATAGCTTTGTAGAATGTATTTGAATTTCATTTGATTCAAATTGCATTGTAGAATTTATTTGACTTTCATCTGATTTAAATAGTGTGTTTGAATGTGTTTGACTTTCATTTGATTCAAATAGGTTTGTTTGAATATGTTTGACTTTCATTTGATTCAATTTTCTTTGTAGAATGTATTTGACTTTTATTTGATTTAATTGACTTTGTTTGAATGTATTTGACTCTCATTTGATTCAAATAGCTTTATTTGAATGTATTTGACTGTCATGTGATTCAAATTCCTTTGTTTGAATGTGTTTGACTTTCATTTGATTCAAATAGCTTTGTTTGAATGTGTTTGACTTTCCTTTGATTCAACTAGCTTTGTAGAATGTATTTGACTTTCATTTGATTCAAATAGCTTTATTTGAATGTGTTTGACTTTCATTTGATTCCAATTCTTTTGTTTGAATGTGTTTAACTTTCATTTGATTCAAATAGCTTTGTTTGAATGTGTTTGACTTTCATTTGATTCAATTAGGTTTTTAGAATGTATTTGACTTTCATTTGATTAAAATAGCTTTGTTTGAATGTGTTTGACTCTCATTTGATTCAAATAGCTTTGTAGAATGTATTTGACTTTCATTTGATTCAAATAGCATTGTAGATTGTATTTGACTTTCAGTTGATTTAAATAGCTTTGTTTGAATGTGTTTGACTTTCATTTGATTCAACTAGCTTTGTAGAATGTATTTGACATTCATTTGATTCAAATAACTTTGTTTGAATGTTTTTTACTTTCATTTGGTTCAATTAGCTTTAAAGAATGTATTTGACTTTTATTTTATTCAAATAGCTTTGTTTGAATGTGTTTGACTTTCATTTGATTCAATTAGCTTTGTAGAATGTATTTGACTTTCATTTGATTCAAATAGCTTTATTTGAATGTGTTTGACTTTCATTTGATTCAAATTCCTTTGTTTGAATGTGTTTGACTTTCATTTGATTCAAATTCCTTTGTTTGAATGTGTTTGACTTTCATTTGATTCAAATAGCTTTGTTTGAATGTTTTTTTCCTTTTATTTGGTTCAATAAGCTTTATAGAATGTATTTGACCTTTATTTTATTCAAATAGCTTTGTTTGAATGTGTTTGACTTTCATTTGATTCAAATAGCTTTGTTTGAATGTTTTTTACTTTGTTAGAATGTGTTAGACTTTCATTTGTTTCAAATAACTTTGTTTGAATGTGTTTGAATTTCATTTGATTCAATTTGCTTTGTAGAATGCATTTTACTTTCATTTGATTTATATAGCTTTGTTTGAATGTGTTTGACTTTCATTTAAATTAAAAAGCTTTTTTTTTAATGTGTTTGACATTCATTTGATTTAAAAGGCTTTGTTTGAATGTGTTTGACTTTCATTTGATTCAATTAGCTTTGTAGAATGTATTTGACTCTCATTTGATTCAAATAGCTTTGTTTTGAATGTGTTTGACTCTCATTTGATTCGATTAGCTTTGTAGAATGTATTTGACTGTCATTTGATTCAAATAGCTTTGTTTGAATGTGTTTGACTTTTTTTTGATTCATTTAGCTTTGTTTGAATGTGTTTAACTTTCATTTGATTCAAATAGCTTTGTAGAATGTATTTGACTCTTATTTGATTTAATTTGCTTTGATTGAATGTGTTTGACTTTCATTTGATTCATTTAGCTTTGTTTGAATGTGTTTTAACTTTCATTTGATTCATTTAGCTTTGTAGAATGTATTTAACTTTCATTTGTTTCAAATAGCTTTGTTTGAATGTGTTTGACTTTCATTTGATTCTGTTAGCTATGTACAATGCATTTCCCTTTCAATTTGATTCAATTAGCTTTGTTTGAATGTGTTTGACTTTCATTTGATTCAATTAGCTTTGTTTGAATGTGTTTGACATTCATATGATTCAATTAGCTTTGTTTGAATGTGTTTGACTTTCATTTGATTCATTTTGCTTTGTTTGAATGTGTTTAACTTTCATTTGATTCAATTAGCTTTGTAGAATGTATTTGAATTTCATTTGTTTCAAATAGCTTTGTTTGAATGTGTTTAACTTTCATTTGATGCAGTTAGCTTTGTAGAATGCATTTCACTTTCATTTTATTTAAATAACTTTGTTTGAATGTGTTAGACTTTCATTTGATTCAAATAGCTTTATTTGAATGTGTTTGACTTTCATTCGATACAATTAGCTTTGTAGAATGTATTTGACGTTCATTTGATCCAAATAGCTTTGTTTAAATGTGTTTGACTTTCATTTGATTCAATTTGCTTTGTAGAATGTATTTGACTTTTATTTGATTTAATTAGCTTTGTTTGAATGTATTTGACTTTCATTTAATTCAAATAGCTTCATTTGAATGTGTTTGACTTTCATTTGATTCAAATTCCTTTGTTTGAATGTGTTTGACTTTCATTTGATTCAAATAGCTTTGTTTGAATGTGTTTGACTTTCATTTCAATCAATTAGGTTTTTAGAATGTATTTGACTTTCATTTGATTAAAATAGCTTTGTTTGAATGTGTTTGACTCTCATTTGATTCAAATAGCTTTGTAGAATGTATTTGACTTTCATTTGATTCAAATAGCATTGTAGAATGTATTTGACTTTCATTTGATTTAAATAGCTTTGTTTGAATGTGTTTGACTTTCATTTGATTCAACTAGCTTTGTAGAATGTATTTGACATTCATTTGATTCAAATAGCTTTGTTTGAATGTTTTTTACTTTCATTTGGTTCAATTAGCTTTGTTTGAATGTTTTTTACTTTGTTAGAATGTGTTAGACTTTCATTTGTTTCAAATAACTTTGTTTGAATGTGTTTGAATTTCATTTGATTCAATTTGCTTTGTAGAATGCATTTCACTTTCATTTGATTTATATAGCTTTGTTTGAATGTGTTTGACTTTCATTTAAATTAAAAAGCTTTTTTTTTAATGTGTTTGACATTCATTTGATTTAAAAGGCTTTGTTTGAATGTGTTTGACTTTCATTTGATTCAATTAGCTTTGTAGAATGTATTTGACTCTCATTTGATTCAAATAGCTTTGTTTTAAATGTGTTTGACTCTCATTTGATTCAATTAGCTTTGTAGAATGTATTTGACCGTCATTTGATTCAAATAGCTTTGTTTGAATGTATATGACTTTTATTACATTCAAATAGCTTTGTTTGAATGTGTTTAACTATCTTTTGATTCAATTAGCTTTGTAGAATGTATTTTACTCTAATTTGATTTAATTTGCTTTTGTTTGAATGTATTTGACTCTCATTTGATTTAAATAGCTTTGTAGAATGTATTTGACTTTCATTTGATTCAAATAGCTTTGTATAATGTATTTGACTTTCATTTGATTCAAATAGCTTTGTTTGAATGTGATTGACTTTCATTTGATTCAATTAGCTTTGTAGAATGTATTTTATTTTCATTTGATTCAAATAGCTTTGATTGAATGTGTTCGACTTTCATTTGATTCAATTAGCTTTGTTTGAATGTGTTTGACATTCATATGATTCAATTAGCTTTGTTTGAATGTGTTTGACTTTCATTTAATTCATTTAGCTTTGTTTGAATGTGTTTAACTTTCATTTGATTCAATTAGCTTTGTAGAATGTATTTGACTTTCATTTGTTTCAAATAGCTTTGTTTGAATGTGTTTAACTTTCATTTGATGCAGTTAGCTTTGTAGAATGCATTTCACTTTCATTTTATTTAAATAACTTTGTTTGAATGTGTTAGACTTTCATTTGATTCAAATAGCTTTATTTGAATGTGTTTGACTTTCATTCGATACAATTAGCTTTGTAGAATGTATTTGACGTTCATTTGATCCAAATAGCTTTGTTTAAATGTGTTTGACTTTCATTTGATTCAATTTGCTTTGTAGAATGTATTTGACTTTTATTTGATTTAATTAGCTTTGTTTGAATGTATTTGACTTTCATTTAATTCAAATAGCTTCATTTGAATGTGTTTGACTTTCATTTGATTCAAATTCCTTTGTTTGAATGTGTTTGACTTTCATTTGATTCAAATAGCTTTGTTTGAATGTGTTTGACTTTCATTTCATTCAATTAGGTTTTTAGAATGTATTTGACTTTCATTTGATTAAAATAGCTTTGTTTGAATGTGTTTGACTCTCATTTGATTCAAATAGCTTTGTAGAATGTATTTGACTTTCATTTGATTCAAATAGCATTGTAGAATGTATTTGACTTTCATTTGATTTAAATAGCTTTGTTTGAATGTGTTTGACTTTCATTTGATTCAACTAGCTTTGTAGAATGTATTTGACATTCATTTGATTCAAATAGCTTTGTTTGAATGTTTTTTTACTTTCATTTGGTTCAATTAGCTTTAAAGAATGTATTTGACTTTTATTTTATTCAAATAGCTTTGTTTGAATATGTTTGACTTTCATTTGATTCAATTAGCTTTGTAGATTGTATTTGACTTTCATTTAATTAAAATAGCTTTGTTTAAATGTGTTTGACTCTCATTTGATTCAAATAGCTTTGTAGAATGTATTAAAATTTCATTTGATTCAAATTGCATTGTAGAATTTATTTGACTTTCATCTGATTTAAATAGCTTTGTTTGAATGTGTTTGACTTTCATTTGATTCAAATAGGTTTGTTTGAATATGTTTGACTTTTATTTGACTTTTATTTGATTTAATTGACTTTGTTTGAATGTATTTGACTCTCATTTGATTCAAATAGCTTTATTTGAATGTATTTGACAGTCATTTGATTCAAATTCCTTTGTTTGAATGTGTTTGACTTTCATTTGATTCAAATAGCTTTGTTTGAATGTGTTTGACTTTCATTTGATTCAACTAGCTTTGTAGAATGTATTTGACTTTCATTTGATTCAAATAGCTTTATTTGAATGTGTTTGACTTTCATTTGATTCCAATTCTTTTGTTTGAATGTGTTTGACTTTCATTTGATTCAAATAACTTTGTTTGAATGTGTTTGACTTTCATTTGATTCAATTAGGTTTTTAGAATGTATTTGACTTTCATTTGATTTAAATAGCTTTGTTTGAATGTGTTTGACTCTCATTTGATTCAAATAGCTTTGTAGAATGTATTTGACTTTCATTTGATTCAAATAGCATTGTAGAATGTATTTGACTTTCAGTTGATTTAAATAGCTTTGTTTGAATGTGTTTGACTTTCATTTGATTCAACTAGCTTTGTAGAATGTATTTGACATTCATTTGATTCAAATAGCTTTGTTTGAATGTTTTTTACTTTCATTTGGTTCAATTAGCTTTAAAGAATGTATTTGACTTTTATTTTATTCAAATAGCTTTGTTTGAATGTGTTTGACTTTCATTTGATTCAATTAGCTTTGTAGATTGTATTTGACTTTCATATAATTAAAATAGCTTTTTTTGAATGTGTTTGACTCTCATTTGATTCAAATAGCTTTGTAGAATGTATTTGAATTTCATTTGATTCGAATTGCATTGTAATATATTTTTGACTTTCATCTGATTTAAATAGCTTTGTTTGAATGTGTTTGACTTTCATATGATTCAAATAGGTTTGTTTGAATATGTTTGACTTTTATTTGATTCAAATAGCTTTGTAGAATGGTATTTGACTTTCATTTGATTCAAATAGCTTTGTTTGAAAGTGATTGACTTTCATTTGATTCAATTAGCTTTGTAGAATGTATTTTACTTTCATTTGATTCAAATAGCTTTGATTGAATGTGTTCGACTTTCATTCGATTCAATTAGCTTTGTTTGAATGTGTTTGACATTCATATGATTCAATTAGCTTTGTTTGAATGTGTTTGACTTTCATTTGATTCATTTAGCATTGTTTGAATGTGTTTAGCTTTCATTTGATTTAATTAGCTTTGTAGAATGTATTTGACTTTCATTTGTTTCAAATAGCTTTGTTTGAATGTGTTTGACTTTCATTTGATTCAGTTAGCTTTGTAGAATGCATTTCACTTTCATTTTATTTAAATAACTTTGTTTGAATATGTTAGACTTTCTTTTGATACAAATAGCTTTTATTTGAATGTGTTTGACTTTCATTTGATTTAAATAACTTTGTTTGAATGTATTTGACTCTCATTTAATTTAAATAGCTTTGTAGAATGTATTTGACTTTCATTTGATTCAAATAGCTTTGTAGAATGTATTTTACTTTCATTTGATTCAAATTCCTTTGTTTGAATGTGTTTGACTTTCATTTGATTCAAATAGCTTTGTTTGAATGTTTTTTTCCTTTTATTTGGTTCAATAAGCTTTATAGAATGTATTTGACCTTTATTTTATTCAAATAGCTTTGTTTGAATGTATTTGACTTTCATTTGATTCAAATAGCTTCATTTGAATGTGTTTGACTTTCATTTGATTCAAATTCCTTTGTTTGAATGTGTTTGACTTTGATTTGATTCAAATAGCTTTGTTTGAATGTGTTTGACTTTCATTTCATTCAATTAGGTTTTTTAGAATGTATTTGACTTTCATTTGATTAAAATAGCTTTGTTTGAATGTGTTTGACTCTCATTTGATTCAGATAGTTTTGTAGAATGTATTTGACTTTCATTTGATTCAAATAGCATTGTAGAATTTATTTGACTTTCATTTGAATTAAATAGCTTTGTTTGAATGTGTTTGACTTTCATTTGATTCAAATAGCTTTGTTTGAATATGTTTGACTTTCATTTGATTCAACTAGCTTTGTAGAATGTATTTGACTTTTATTTTGATTCAAATAGCTTTATTTGAATGTGTTTGACTTTCATTTGATTCCAATTCTTTTGTTTGAATGTGTTTGACTTTCATTTGATTCAAATAGCTTTGTTTGAATGTGTTTGACTTTGATTTGATTCAATTAGGTTTTTAGAATGTATTTTGACTTTCATTTTGATTAAAATAGATTTGTTAGAATGTATATGACTTTTATTTTCATTCAAATAGCTTTGTTTGAATGTGTTTAACTATCATTTGATTCAATTAGCTTTGTAGAATGTATTTTACTCTTATTTGATTTAATTTGCTTTTGTTTCAATGTATTTGACTCTCATTTGATTCAAAATAGCTTTGTAGAATGTATTTGACTTTCATTTTGATTCAAATAGCTTTGTAGAATGTATTTGATTTTCATTTGATTCAAATAGCTTTGTTTGAATGTGATTGACTTTACTTTGATTCAATTAGCTTTGTAGAATGTATTTGACTTTTATTTGATTTAATTAACTTTGTTTTGAATGTATTTGACTCTCATTTGATTCAAATAGCTTTATTTGAATGTGTTTGACTTTCATTTGATTCAAATTCCTTTGTTTGAATGTGTTTGACTTCCATTTGATTAAAATAGCTTTTTTGAATGTGTTTGACTTTCATTTGATTCAACTGGCTTTGTAGAATGTATTTGACTTTCATTTGATTCAAATAGCTATATTTGAATGTGTTTTGACTTTCATTTGATTCAAATAGCTTTGTTTGAATGTGTTTTACTTTCATTTGATTCAAATTCCTTTGTTTGAATGTGTTTGACTTTCATTTGATTCAAATAGCTTTTTTTGAATGTTTTTGTCCTTTTATTTTGGTTCAATAAGCTTTATAGAATGTATTTGACCTTTATTTTATTCAAATAGCATTGTTTGAATGTTTTTTGACTTTCATTTGATTCAAATAGCTTCATTTGAATGTGTTTGACTTTCATTTGATTCAAATTCCTTTGTTTGAATGTGTTTGACTTTGATTTGATTCAAATAGCTTTGTTTGAATGTGTTTGACTTTCATTTCATTCAATTAGGTTTTTAGAATGTATTTGACTTTCATTTGAATAAAATAGCTTTGTTTGAATGTATTTAACTCTCATTT
>NW_018745154.1:0-24022 GCF_001683475.1 Chenopodium quinoa | reverse complement strand
CTTTTGGCACTTCACCTAGCTTATGTATAAAACTCTACAAGAAAGCAGAAATGAAAAATTCCTGACATGTGAAACCTAATGTTCCTATTTATTCTTGTTAGCATTTGATTGTTGATTCTTGATTGAAAAATGTCTTACACCTAGCCATTTCAGCTTCTCATTAGAGGACTTTGTAGTGATAGTCCTGAATCCTGATAACATTACCAAATATGTGGCCTGTTGTCCCTTATTTGAGTGCCTGTGTGCTCTATATTTTCCATCTTTTATTGTGTTTACGGCATCGACTAGGGCCACAAGACTACTCCATAGTCCTATACTCCTGTGGATGAATTGCTGCAAATATTAGTTGCCTAGGGTGTTTGGCTTTCAGAGTTTCATGCTTTTTTTTTTTTTTTTTTTTTTTTTTTTTTATGTATATATTTTTCCCTCAGTTTTGATTTGTAGTAAATTTTCACCTTGTCTGCTCAAGTGTGTACTCCTCAGCTGTCTTTCTAAAATTCAGCATGGCATAGCATTTTAATCAAATTGTAACGTTTTTATTTTTCCAGGAACTTAGTTGAGCTCGACATTCAGGAAAATGGAATTGATGACCGCAGTGGCTGTTGGTTGAGTTGCTTTCCTGAAAACTTTACTTCATTGGAAATTCTAAATTTCTCCAATCTTCATTCAGAAATCTGCTTTCCGTCCCTTGAGAGACTAATAGCTAGGTGTAAATCTTTAAAAGTCTTAAAGGTGAACCGATATGTGAACCTGGAGCAGCTATTGAGGTTGCTTACTCATGCTCCTCGGTTGACACAGCTAGGCACAGGTGCCTTCTCACAGGAGCTCCAGCCAGCTCAGTATTCTAGTCTCGAGAGCGTGTTTAACAACTATCACAGTCTTCAAACTATCTCTGGTTTATATGAAGCTAATCCACTCTATCTGCCTATTCTCTATCCTGCTTGCTCAGGAGTAACATTTTTGAATTTGAGCGATGTACCTTTACAATGTGATGATCTTGCTCAGCTTCTTGGTAACTGTCCAAATCTCCGACGGCTTTGGGTAGGCATCTAAATCCTTTTTCTAACGTGAGACAAGATGTTTAATACTTGCACAGATTAACAATCAAATCAGCCGCTCTTTCAAAATAAATTTGCTCGAATGATCTCCTCATTGTTTTGTTTATTGGATGCATTGCTTGATTTACTCCTAAATTTAAATGAACTCGGTTCTTCTAAAGCTGTGAAAAGTATTGTTTTTGATGCACTTATGTCATATGGATTGCCTTTCATCATTGATGTCCACATTTGCGATTTGATTGGTTTGATAAATGATCGAATACCAGTGTAATGAAACTAATGGTCGCATAAAAGTGACTGAATGTTGATTATACTTGCTATATGTATGCCATTATAGTTGGCAAAATTAAACATGAATAGTTTTTTTATATTTTTTTATATTTTTTAAGCTTCTAGTATAGAAAACATTAAAAATACAAGATGTTAATATTTTACGAGGCAGAGTTGAGATTATTGCCAGAGTTCAAAATGCATTAGAAAGAAGCTTTAACCATTTGTGGAATAATTTTTTTGATTTAATGGCTTATTGTTAATAGTGTACATCTGAGTCTGAACCAAGTATTAATTAGTGTGGTAAATGAGTGATGACTAGGTTTGCAATCCTGTAAAGATTGAATTTAAGTTTGTAGATTCAGCCATATAATACTATACTGTACTTGCTAATCCGTAGTAATTTATGATTATGCCTCTTCTTAGATATATTTATTTTCTCACAAGATTCTGTGATAGCTTTTACATATCCAAACAATATTTACTGTTTGTCTTTTATATAAAGTTTCTCAATGCCTTTTCTGATTAAAGTATAGACATTGAACTGGTATTGATCTTGCTGCATGTACTTAGGTTCTAAAAATTGCCATCCTTTTGTTTTAGGTACTGGACACTGTTGGTGATAAAGGTCTGGAAGCTGTTGGGTCCAGCTGCCCTTTGCTTGAGGAACTCAGGGTATTCCCTGCAAACCCATTTGATGCTGACGTAGTCTACGGGGTAACAGAATCTGGTTTTGTTGCAGTGTCTTATGGATGCCCTAAGCTCCACTACGTTCTCTACTTTTGTCGGCAGATGACAAATGCCGCTGTAGCAACGATTGTGAAAAACTGCCCCGATTTTACTCATTTCCGCCTCTGTATAATGAATCCAGGTGAACCCGACCACTTGACTGATGAATCTATGGATGAGGCTTTTGGTTCGGTGGTAAAATCATGTAAGAAGCTCAGAAGACTTGCACTGTCCGGTTTATTGACTGATTTAACATTTGAATATATTGGCAAATATGCCAAGAACTTGGAGACACTTTCTGTGGCTTTTGCTGGAAGTAGTGACTTGGCTATGCAATGTGTTCTAGCTGGTTGTCCTAAGCTGAGACGGCTTGAAATAAGGGATTGCCCCTTTGGTAATAATGCTCTTCTTTCAGGGTTGGAGAAGTATGAATCTATGAGATCTCTTTGGATGTCGGCTTGCAATGTCACAATGAATGCCTGTAGGCTGTTGGCAAAGGAAATGCCTAGGTTGAATGTTGAGGTCATAATGGATGACGAAGTCAACAATGACTTTCAAGCTAGTAAAGTTTATGTTTATCGTACTGTTGCAGGACCCAGAAAAGATGCCCCTCCTTTTGTTCTCACTTTTTGAATCGATGCTTTGGTAAATATTCATCTCTTTACTGTTTATTATGTTATTTTACGGCAAAAATGCTATAAATTTGATTTATGTGACATGGAAAGTTTTGATATATCCCCAAGAAAATGATGTTCTTTTTTTTCATGTTCAACTTCAATCTACCAAAAGTTCGATCAGTGCCAAAATCCCTAAAACTTCTTATAAAGTTTATGTATGATTTTTTTTTTTCCTTTTTCATGTGCCTATTCTTAACTTTATCGGTCCTATAGATAGATATTTTGTTGATATGATGGTATAATTTGCTCACTGGAGTCCAGTGAAAGCTGTTTTTGTTCAGATGAAATACTAATACTCCGTATTGTTTAGATCTCACTCTATGATTCTGGCTAATGCTAAAATCTGTGGTTGCTCTTGCTCAAGATTGCACTTGCATAATAATTAATTAGTTTTCTTGAACATAATGTTGCAGGGTGAAGTTTTAGAATGGTGGCGGAGAGAAAGATAGACAGCTAAAACATGATGACAGCTGCAACCTATGTTGCTTCGCCTCGTGGACAAGGATCACAGATGGTCACATCTAAGGGTTGGACCAGACAATTATGAAGGGTCTAAATCTATTTCTGGTCTGGTCTGAAGTATTTATCAAGTGCGGCATGAGATGTAAGTGTTCATGTAGTCATGTAGGTACCTGTATTTGTAACAAAAAAAAACTCCCCCAGTAACATCGGCTGTAAATTGCTGGAAATAATTGGAATAACTCTAGAAACACATCTTTGTGAAGCGACAAAGCTTGTATTTGAAAGCAACTCACTACAACCCTGTAAGAGATAAAAGGATGGTGTCAATTCATCAACACCAGGAAAACAGGAGATTATGATGGATTATATTCTGCATATGCTTGGTATGAATCTAATCCTGTAGGTGTAGAGTGACTTCTACCTGTTTCAATCATTGTATTCTGCTCGTGCATGGCACGATGTACATTCATAGCTTCTAAGAGCTTGCTAGCAACAGGATCTGTCGGATGTTGTAATTGTTGTATTCCTGTACTTGTAATTTGGGAAAAAAATTATTCGCATTGTCCCTGAGTTCACTTGATTAACATGCAGAAATTTTATTAGATTTGCTAATGTGCTTGCTTAGTAATGCAAACCCATTGCTAAAACATGATGAACACTAAACGCTTGTATGTCAAGGCAAATGAAACAACACAAAATACACAATGCCGAGTTCCTGTATCTCAATAGCAATCCCCAGGCCGCTGGTTGGCTAACGACATATGCTACACCCACATTTTTAACCTTTGTGCAACACTGCAACGTATACTCCATCTAGCCCCCTGCACTCTGCTGTGAAAGCTTTCGAAAGCATGCGTGTATAACAAAGCTGTTGTAGCATGGCCTTGGATCAGCTACCGCCTACCATATACATCAACACAGCTCTAATAATCTATGAAATACGAAGTACTTAAACCTCCCTATTCAGTATAGTAAGTCTAACAGTCTTAAACTTCTGAGGCCAAGCTATACGAAGTATTCTGTTATTTAACTGGAATAGATTATGTTTTACTTAATAAGCTACATTAATAGATTATGTTTTCAACATATCAACTTTCAATTTATTAGCATAACATATTAACTAAAAACAACGGAAATGATAGTAGTAGAGAGTGAGGGATAGCTCAAAAATGGTTAAAGTTTTCCTCCCAATTCTAGGAGATCCTAGAATTGATTTTCATCACCCGCCTTTGTGGCTCTTTAAGCACCAAAAAATAGAACTGATAGTAGTAACGTTATTTATTTTAGTATATTTGAAAACTTTGAAATTAGATTTGAACAAATTTACACACCCCCACTCAAACCCAGTACGGTTGGGCTAAATTTAACACAATATCAAGAGTATATTACTCCGTATTAGTTCAGCTTTTTCGGGCATTGGCTTAATTTTGAACAAACACATAACAACAAATGATATGGACATCTATGGTTCTAATTTCTAAACATTTCATTATAATTGTAACCATGGCAAAGTTTTGAGGAATCAAACACAAAACATAAGGATTTAAGGTCAAATGTTCGAATGTGGTTTACAACACCACCTAATGAATACATCGAATCTCATTTACATCACTATATAGTGATTATAATGGCTCTGTACACACCAAAGATACAATCGTTTTTATTGAAATGCATGCTCTTTAAAAATATGCCATCCCTCTTCCCCAATTTACATCAGAGAATGCACGAGTTGGTTCATCAGAGAATGAGTCACAAATTCACGAACAATATTCAGTCCATTATAGTAAAAGTATATGCTGTGTGTAATAGACAACTTATAAAGCTTTCTAGTACATACACGGTAGCGAGATTTCTCTTAAAAATTAATTCTCTTTTTGCCCCTCAAAATTGTCCTATTGCAAACTTTGTAGGTCAAGACCATCAACTCTCAGTAAATCTATATAGAGGAAAAAAAAATAATATAATTCAGTCGAATCTTGTTAACTCATTTCAATATCATTTAGAATGTCAAATTTTTATGCATACAAAATAGGATATACTTATGTTTAAAGACGTGTCTTAAAATAGTATAAAGTCAAATAAGACAATCTGTAAGGAAACAAAGGAAGAATAACGATTACAATGAGGTGAATCATCTGCAACGCTGCAAAGTCCTAATGTATTAAATATTTAAATCTGTCCTTACACATGCAAGATGAATGTTACAATCCAAAGAATAGCCTGTATTTTTAAAATTTATTTTTAATCTTGCATTCAAGTACTCCTTGACAGTTGGTAGTTAGGACAGATATAACCAAAAAAAGAAAAAAAAATGGTAACAATTGATCCACTTGCCTAGTTGACTTATTTAAGCCTTCTTCTTTTGAGCTAATTGAGTTAAACTAAATAAAAATAGAAAAATGAACTAAGTTGAAGTGAACTGAAAATAAGTTCAAAAGAACATAGCCTTAGAGCTAGTACTAGTAAGGGAAGTCGTGATCACCAGGGTTGATCCAACGATTGGTTCTATTACTTCACATCAAACGAGTATTAACATATAAGTAGTAAACGACTATACCTACTAGGCTACTATCAATTGGATTAAGATGAAAATTTTAGAAGTCTAGGTGTGTGATTACGACTTTCTTCTAATATATATTTAAATAACCCGAATATAACATTTGATAGAGAATATTTATTTATATTACACAAGGTGTACCACCCTAATCCTTTATTAGGGTGGAACCGATTGTCACGAAATATTAATGCACATCTTAAAAACTATTAATTGATATATTCAGGTGCATTCCCCCATAATTTTCCCAACTAATTAAGTACTCACGTGTAACACCTCTCCTTAATTAGGGTAGGTCTGATTATCACTTAAGCCTAATATTTGACACAAGTTATTCCGACACATGTTAAATTACCCTCACTCATACGCATTGTTAGAAACATCTAGACATATGAAAGCCAACTTCATGCAATACTTGTTTCCAATATGTGTGCTATTTTGTTGTCTAACACAAATTTTCTTTCCCCTTCATTTGAGAATACACATGTGACCATTACAAAGAAAATTATGGACTTGAGCACACAAGGCTCAATCTACATATCTAATACTCGTGATACTTTATTTTAAAAATCATTTCTATAAAAAATTAGTGTTAGAGGACTAACACAACTAAAAGCTTAAACTGATGGTTGAGGCGCATGAATATATTTTATACCTATCACGCCCTCTCACACAAGAGCCCGTTGGGCTTGAAATGTGGATGCAGCATGAACCCTCCTTATACCCTGTGCTTAATATTCCACTTAAAAGTGGGAGGTGGATGAGATTCGTACCCATAACCTTTTTGTCACGCTGACTCTGATACTATGTTAAAGGACCAACTCAACTAAAAGTTTAATCTAATAGTTGAGACCCAAGAATATGTTTTATATTCTATCAATTAGTATAATGATAATGTAATACATAATAATACTATACGGGGTATATTGATACAATTATTAAACATGAGGAGCCACAATTTTGTCGTTTCCAAGAATTCCAACATACCATGAGGATTATATTATGAACTCTCACTGTGACTCGTATTGCACCAACATATCCTCAAAAATAGGGACTATAAATGCAACTATATGTCTATATTATCTGGCTACTACCTCTCCCTCATCTTTGTAATTCTAGCTCTAGACCTACAAATGGTAAGAAATGTTACACTTGAAAACATTATTTGTCTATATTCTCCAACATAAACACTCAGTTACAAATTTACAATTAGAATGTCTTTCAAAGTTTCCTTAGTTAACATGGTGGATCCAAGATTTTTAGATATGTAGCACCCTTCCTCTGGCAACATGCAACAATGCATGTCTACATAGAATGTGCCGAATACATTTTACTTTTAATTTAAATAAATCTATTTTAACTAAATTTAGCAAAATGAAAGACATGCATTTTCAAGTACAATTTTACAGAATAACTTTAGATCAATTATCAGTTTTGGCCAAATCTACTACCATTAGTGTACTATGATAAGATCAAAGCTTCCAATTCATTACACACTTATATAGTTTAATATGTTAATAATGAGATGAATGACAACAATCCTGAATGATCCACAAATTGACAATACAAGATAGAACAACATTTGGCACATCATAATTAATAAGTACCCCAAAATAAAGTGACAAATGAAATAAAAGGCACCTTCTTATCAACTGTGAATTCACTAGTGAAGTGTGGGGGGTATCCACTATATATCCACCCATTATATTAACTTTCTTTAAAACATAACATAAGAGTTTGTGTTACCTTCACGGTTACAACAAACACAAAGTTTAAGTCATATTTAACCCATTCAATTCAATTCAATTCAATTCAATCATCATCATTTAAGTGGAAAACTACCCTTCAATTCACTCTTCTAGCTCATAATTGGTTGCTTCTTCTTGTGTAAACAAACATACTTTTCCCACTACAGGAAACACGTGATCATCAAAGGTAAAAGGAGGACAAAACTCATGAACTTCACAATTTACAAACCTATGTTGTGGGCCCCACTTGACTTGGCGTCTCCATTTATGATCCCACTTTGGCTTGTGACATGAGAAGCAATTAAGATGAATTGAAGTGTTTTGATGTTGAAATTTAGTGCATAGTTTATCTTCTTTTGTAAAAAAGGTTAAATGACATAGATGTGACTCAAATTCTTTGTCATCCTTGACTTTCTTTTTTTTTTTTTTTTTTTTTGTTGTTGTTGTTGTTGTTTAGAGAGCCAAGAAACAAGGGCGGATGATGAGAATCGATCCCAAAATTCCTCGGATTCGGAAGAAAGCTCTAACCACTTGAGCTATCCTCGATCCCTCACTCTCTGTCATCCTTGATTATAGATAATAATTTTTTTTTTTTTTTTTTTTTTTTTTTTTTTTTTTTTTTTTTTTGGTTTTGGTGGGGGTGGGGGAGATAGATAATGAGATTAATGCTTATAATTATTAACAACAAGCTCTAATACTATTGTCAAGTATTATGTCTAAATAATAAGCACAACAAAACAAATACAAGTACAACATAATAATTATGAAATAATTAATGTATTAATTAATTTATGTATAATTGACATACTACAACAAGCATGCTAAGACAAATCCAATATGAAAGCAAAAGAGTATAATACATAACACAATAATCCAATTTTTAACATCATCTCCATTTATACCCTCAATCCAAGCATGCTCCAAACAACATAGAAACACGATGATGAAAGAGAAAATGACTAGGATACATGTTTGGAAGTATGGCTCCATATTTTGATGATAGCCCAACTAGCTAGGGGAAAAATGAATACTTTTGGATAGATTCTACTCTTATATACTTATACAAAAGTTTCCTAAATCTAATAAGTGGAAATAGGTTTTTATGCACCCAAGTGCACATAAAGAAAGGTACACTCAAGGATAAATTTTTGCTCATTATTATCTATATATTTTTTTTTTTGTTCATTTAAAATTTTCATAAAAAATAAGCAAAAAATATTAATTGAACAGAAACTACACATAAATAATGCACCTGTATGTCTTTAAGTACTCCCTGTTGCATGTAAGAATCACTCCCCTTTGTAGTATATATTTTTTTCTTAGCAAAAAATTGTAAAGCTAGGGAAGTATATTACTCCGTATAGATAAGATTACTCGAAGACAACACCATGCATGTTTCATTAAAAATCAAGCATAATAATTACTTCCAAGAAATATGTCATAATTGACCAATGGTGGTGAGACTAGAATCATAGATCCTAAACACTTTGGGGTCACATTTTTTTGATAGCATTTGTATTTAACTTTATAAGTTGCGTATTGCCACGATAAATTTGAGTAATTGCGTTCTTTCTTACAGCACTTGTACATTTTTAATGTTTTGGCGCATTTTAAGGTATGTAAATGATTCTGATTTGCTTTGCACTTCAGATTTCTCTATTGCAATCAGATCCTCAATTATAGTTTCAAATTAAGCCATGTGCAAAGAAAAAGAAAAGGAAGAACATTCTTTTTTTTTTTTTGGGGAGTTTTACTTAAGGGCTCAATTATTGATAAGGAGTCAAATAGATGGTTCCAAAACTAATTAAGATTCATATAATAATAAATAATGTAATTAAACTATATACTGTAATTCCTTAGGCTTATTGAAAATGCATATTACATAAAACACAAACATACATATATCTCATTTTAAGTAAGTAAACATTTTATTTTTTTTAATAAGTTTTTCATGTCTATCTACTTTTGTAATAGTTGGATCGGTTTTCCATTGTGTACACTCATAGTTCTTTTAATTATATGATTAGTAAACATATTTCTCTACTAGACCCGGACATCTTAGGTCAATTTTGCCTAAATTTGGAAGTTAGGATATGGAATTATTCAAAAGAATAAGAAAAACCTCCCAAATTAAAGCTCGTAATGGACAATAGATCATAAATCTTAAGAGTTACACCAAGCAACCGCCATTAAAGACGTACACTTCTTAAGACCAAATACCGTCATGTAATAACCTCGGCCCCTCAATTAAAGTGTGTGCACTAAAATGTAGACCTTTCCTTTGAAGTTTAATGAAGATGGAAAATTGTTTTTATTTTGTTGGACAAGTATGAAGTAATATGCATGGTGAATTATTATTTATTAATTGGAAAAATTGATCTATTTCCAACGAATCATGGACCAAGTTGCAAGTAAAATACAGTTAATGCTTGCTAGGTACACCTTTGGTAAGCTATCACATTCAAAATTTTGTTCTAATTATTGATAATGATTTGAACCTTTCAGCAATTTGTAGGGCACGTAGGTCCATGCGTATCCTACTTCACAGACATCTTTTGCATGGATGAAGATTTTACCAATTAAATAAATAAATACATTTCCATTATTTAGTTCATATTTCGTAATATCAACGGCATATGTCACCAATGAAATTAATTAGAGGACAATAAGGTTATTACAATTGTTAAAAAAAAAAATTTCCCCTTTTTAGCACAATAAGAATTATTGCAAATAGCTCTACATATGGTCAATCTAATGAAAACAAAGTGTGGTTTGTACTTGAGGTCAAATTGAGTTAAAATAAGAGGCAGTAATCTAATAATGAAAAACAAAGGGTAGTTTTATGATTCCAAATTGAATATAGATATGTTAATAAAAAAAATGCGAGCATGGCAATAAGAGCCAGCAGATAATTTGATTTGCAATCTAAAAATTTGATAAAAATAACTTAAGTGAATGATTAAATGATTTGGACCAATCAAGAAAGGTGGCATATATATGTTATGGCACATTGGCATACATAAATGGAATAGAAGTTTTGTACTCCATATATAGTCATGCAATCATTTATTTATTTACTTCATATATTTTTTTTAAGGAAATTAAAGTTACACAAATATAATTAGACATGTCTTCTCTCAAAACTCATACCTAATCTCTATATAGTCATGCATTCATGTATGAATAGAGTAGTGTATTTGCAAATATAAAAATGCATGTGTACAATTAACATATACACATACTCAAATAGAAAGAATACGAACTAAAGTTTCAATTGCAGTACACATTTGAAATTAATACTCACATATAATTTTTATTTAAAATACTTTGTAGTTATGTTTATGATTGAGTCTTCTAATTTGCTATTAATCTATTTTGAAGAATTAAAATACATGTGATAATATGTACAATTGTTAACATGCTAGCTCTTATGTATATTGAGGTTTTTTTTTTTTTGACATTAATATGAGTTTATGTATGAGGAACTGATAATATAATATATAAAAAAATAACAATTATATATAATTCGAGTATGTTGTAAAAATCATGCATGTTATAAAAATATAAAATTTAGGACAACGTAAAAACTTATACTAGACGAATCAATGAAGGGTAACTGTCATAGGATAATTTAAATCATGTATATTGTATGGAAATACGGAATAATAATACACATTGATAATTATGTAGTGCTTAATAAAAATGCATGGTTGCAAAGCATGAAAGCAAAGATATATAGTGAGCAATAAAAAAAAAAAGCTAAGTAATACATAGTTTGTAGTGTCAGTCTATAAGTCGTTGAAGAAGTAATCAAGTAGTTCGCCGTTTACAAATCTTGTCACAAAAGCTAAGGGTGTGATATATAAATCGAATGCATGAGTAGTTCGTTAAGAATACTAATTAAAAAAAAAGGCAATATAATATAATTAATGCTCCTGTACGTCTTTCTCTTGCAAGCTAAGGTATTTAATTTTGGTCCAAAACTATACATCCTCAGATTAAGGAAAACATATCTTCTTTCTTACTCAAAGGGGGGCTATTGAGATTTGAGAGTTAAAATCGATTAGCAATGCACTTTTGTATTTGCATTATCTTACATATCTTCCACCTTACCCATACATACTATGAAATATGCATGCAAAAACGGAGTTGATTAGCCATAGTGTAATATATATATATATATATATATATATATATATATATATATATATATATATATATATATATATATATATATATATATATATATATATATATAACCAAGCTGCGAATATCAAGCACGGAGTGTATATCATTCACTAAAATAACCGATAAATATATTAAATTGTGGTTCAAAATAAAGAAAAACTCTATAGGAGAATCTTTATGTTAAAACATCTTTCATTTTGTATGTAAATCGATATATTTATGAGCATGCAAATGTAGCATAGTCTGAAAGTTATTAATTAGGTACACACTAGGAAGCAGGTACATACTTCCCCAATAAACAATCATACTGCGTTTAACCAATCCTAAAAAAATGCATAAATTAGAAAGATAGATGTTGTTTGACAATAGCTTCTTTAAAAAGAAATTATGACAAGGTTATTACAACATTAGTTGGGAATAAAATTGAGTGTGATGGGCAAGGTTATAAGAAGAGGTTGGAGATAGATAAAGGTTGAGTTTTTCACTAACTTTTATGAAATGTTACAAATAAATTAAAGCCTCAAAATATATATGCTTCATACTACCTCCGTTTTTACTTAGTTGACACTATTCTCTTATCACGCTTGTCAACATACTATTTTAACAATTAAAATCTCAAATTCTCGACATGTAAAATTATAAAAAGTGGATATTAATAAAATATACATTTGAGATGATTCAAAACAAGATCCCACTTGACTATGTTTTATCATAACTATAAACCATAAAAGCTAATTAAAGTGTAGTTTGTAAATAGTGTAAAAGTCAAATGGTGTCAACTAAAAAAAAAGGTAAAAGTATATTACAAACATGTTGGTTCAAACAACTAAGGATCAAAGAGTGAAAGGATGGTTAGTCCCTCCATCTCCGGCCCCCTCAAGGGTCGAGGGTTTGATCCTCACCACCCCAACCTGTAATAGGAGGGCCCCCCTATCTTACCGTAAAAAAAAAATTGAAAAACATTGCTGGCTCGACAACTACTAGCTTTGAAGTATTCAAATTCAAAAAAACTCAAAATTACAAAATAAATACCGGCAGCTCTGTTGTGGAGTCAATATGAAGGCAGAATTTCAATTTTTTTACAACTATGTATTCTTGATGCTTGAAAAGAAGAATAAAGTCTGAAGGTCAAGGTTTCTTCCAAAAAAAAAGGGGTTTGAAGGTCAAAGTCTTTCATCTGATTTTCACTTATTTGAATTTGTCTATATTAATTTTATCTTTACTATATATGTTATTGAAACTTAGATAACTTGACCTACTATCTTTCTTGATTTTTCCCCCCTAAATTAATGAAAGTAAGGCTAACTAATTAGTATCTTAACACAAAAATAATTTGAATCATATATAATTGGAATTTAAAGAAAAGGAATTCAGATAATAACTAAAATAGAATTGTGAAGATAATACTCCAATGACATTAACACAATTGTGACCTTCGTATTTTGTCGAGTAGCAAAAGAGTATTATAGTACTAACAAAGACAACTAATCATAGCTTGAGTCATTATCATATCCTTAAATTTATGTTTGTCATCTTGTGACGGCTTAAGATTATTTATTTATATATATTATGTACAAGTACTAAAGTAATGTTTCTGTCGATTTAATTTCTTAATTGTTGATTTCATGCATAAAATATTTAACAATTTTAGACATCACTCCATAATTTCCTCCTTAGCTTATGACTTAAAATTCCTTTAATTTGGCTAAAGATAGTCAACTACATACCCTTAAAATGTTATATTAGTAGTTCTTTCTTCTTACTTTCTTCTTCTGTCTTCTTTTACTTTGATTTTTTCTTTCTTGGAGTAACATGGCCCAACCTTTTAGCCTTTATTATTTTGATATAACCATATCTTCAATGGTAACAAAAGTTTTAGAAAAGGAGTCACCTTTTTTCTAAGTGGATTTGGGATTCTACTCCACTAACTATGTTAAAGCTAAGGGAAATTCCTCTCCCAAAAAACAAAAATAAAACTTATTTTTCTTAAAAAAAATAGTGTTTTTGGGTAATTAAGCAACCACACTTAGAATTAGAGGACATCACATGGTGGGGTGGAAAATTTTGGATCAACCTTGTGCCAAGTATATTGACAGCTACATTTTTTTTTTAATCTTTTATTTCATATGAAATTTCATGCTACATCCCTCCCTCCGTCCCAAGTTTAATAATATTATAGTTTTTAAATTTTCAATTTATTAAGAGTTGTATTAAATAAAAAACATAAATTTGTTGTTTAGTAGGCGGGATAGTAAATAACATAAAATGAAAGTGTGACCATCTTATAAAACATATTAATAACATAATTAAGCAATTTACTATAAAGGACAGGACGAAAGGAGTACGTAGTTTTTCTTTTATTTAATAATGAAAAATGGTCCATGGGAATATTTTTCTATACATCTTTCTCTAGGTATCAGTATCACAATGCAAGTTTCACAACCTTGTCACCTCTTTTTCACTTTGCATTTCTTACTTTGCACCTTGAGCTTAAACTTTCTAATCAATTCACTTAATGGTGGGTCCTTCATTAAATTCTCAACCCCATTAGTGAAAGGTACTTATGTGTTATATTAATAATAATTTAATTTTTAAACTAATTAACCCCGACTCATGAGAGACTTCTAGCCTTTAAAATGGATGGAGTTTAGCTAGAGTGTATAGTAGAAGTTTCATACTCTAAAAAGCTAGATATTCCTCCTAATACTTTTATATGTTCCTTTTTTTTTTTTTATTATTATTATTTTTTTTCTTATTATCATAAGTCGGCTCAACGTTGAGCCAAGCATATGGTAGCTCCGATAAAATTTTGCACATAATATTGATATCCTTAATTAGCTCCAATAATATTAGACACCGTTGTTCAATACATGTCGTACATAGGACGTCACCTACATGAAGTGTTCGCTAGCTCATCATTCTAAGCTAATTTAAATCCAGACTTGATCAAGCTAAGTTAATCATATGCATGCATGCCTACTAACAATAATCTTTCACATATGATTGCTAGAGTGTTGGTGAATAGATAGCTTTCAAGGATCATGTTATACTACCTAGCTAAGACCTAAGCTAAGGATGTAGTTAGCTCTACAAGTAGTATTGTGAAAGCAGCATAGAATAGAATAGAATAAGGCCAGTACGTGGTGGCACCATGACTAAGCTAAGCTATTCTGTTATAGGAAACGATGATTGCAACCGATCAGCAACAACCCACATGCTTGCATAAGTAACATGCAAGTGATGAAATGAAGCCCCTAAATCTTGTAAAATAAACTAGTTTAGGTTTTTTAAATTGCAAATTTTTGAAGTAATATAATCTTTAGTTTAGATCTTGGTATTTATTCATATATTAAATTTATATGACAACATCTAATTATTAGAAAAGACAAAAGTATTAGAATTACTTAGCCAATTCAATTGAACAATAAATAAGTTGGTAGGACGTAGGGGTTATGTTAGAGAAATTGATTATTATAGTACGATTTGTAAGGCTTAGAGTAATAAGCTACTAATTGGTGTTGATGGCGTTACATCAAATTATTTATTGCTTAGTGATTGTTATGATTGTGATTAGAAATATTGTACGATTATTGTTTTTATTTCAAACAACAGTTTTTTCTCAAAATGTCGAAGAAATTTTTTCATAAAGAGAACTATAAAAAGATTATGTTTTACTCATCTAAACTTCTATGTTTTAATTATTTATTTTTATAATTTCTCATCACTTAAAATAATGTATTTAGTTTTGAGGTTTGATCGAGTATAATGAATGTTTTCTAGTTTGATTTATTGAACTTTAACTGTATTTGTGCACTAAAGCCCCATTCACTTCACCTTATTTTTGTTGAACTGAAATTATTTTTACTGAACTTAAATTATTTTGTTAAACTTAAATTATTTTTATTGAACTGAAATTATTTTTGCTGAATTGAAATTATTTTTACTGATTATTTTTATTATATTTCTTCTTTAAAGTTACTTATTTTTATTGAACTGAAATTATTTTTACTAAACTGAACTTATTTTTATTGAACTTGACTAATTTTTGCTGAACTGAAATTATTTTTACTGAATTGAAATTATTTTTACTGAATATTTTTTTTTTAATTAATTTTTGCTGAATTGAAATTATTTTTACTGAACTGAAATTATTTTTACTGAAATTATTTTTACTGAATTGAAAGGTGAAGTGAACAGGGTCTAATTAATGTATTGAAAATATTTTTATCAAGCAAGGTTTGAATTCTTAAAACAATTTTAAAATTTGAAATTTAAAATTCTTTTATTAATTAAAAATTCTAAATATATGGCAATAAATATAGACAAATAAAAAGATTTAGTGGTCTAAAATTTTCTGATTTGATAAAAAATCTAATAAATAAACGGACTACTTGAGTTTCTAAAATAAAGTGAATAAAATAAAGTTTTATTTTAGACAAAATAGATGAAACTTAAATAAGTCAACAAATATTGTACTCCGTAACTATTTAAGAATTTAACTAAGGGAGTAGTAATTAATTCCTTCACAAATATTAATGCACATGCCGAACTTACTACATAATTGTATATTATTGTGGATTGGAGAACGTTGAAATGTTTATAATTAACATTAGTGTGAAAAAGACAAACATAGAATCAAGAAAAGTATGTACGAAGTAGAAGTTTCTGTTTATTATTATTATTATTATTATTATTATTATTATTATTATTATTTGTTTAATTTCTAGTTTATGAATTTAAATAATCAATGAGGACAAAAGTGGGAAACCAAAGGGCAAAGGTTGTATATAGATTCATACGTGGAATATTAATATATACTAATATACATGAGCAAAGTAGTATAAAATGTTAAGAGACAAGTGTTATTATTCAGGCAAAAAAAAAACCAAACCATGCATTTAGCCTAAAATGGATTTGGTTTATCCATTTTTCGATATAATTAAATCGAATTAAATTTAATATTTAAATGGCAACTCATCATGTTTTTGGGATCAGAAAACAATATTGCGTATCAATTTTGCTCACTCCTAATTTTAAAGCCGTGTATATCATAATCATCTTTGATCGGTAGTATAAGAATAGCTAAACAACATGTGTATTACAAATTGAAGAGGCAGTATCGACAGCTTGAGAGTTTCTATCATAGAAATGAGGTTCCAAAAAGATTCGTTAAGTCAATTTAAGTGAAGTCACAATATGGAAATGTAGTTGCTTTACCTTCCAAATATAGTCAATTGCCACTTGCTTTTTTCTTTCTACCTTATCTTCAATATGTTAATCACCAACACGCAACTTGCTTGCCTATCTATTAGCCTTGTTTTTGCTATGTGAATCTCACTTAACTACCATCTTCTATTTAATATCTTCCACGAGTATTCTTCTAACTAAAAGAATAATTAAAGAATATGAGATTTATTTTTTCTTTTTGTAATTTGTATAGCAAAACTTTACAAACCAATAGGATTGCATAAGGATTGATTGATGAACTTGAATGCGTAGTTATGAAGTAGGTAAGTAAAGTAAAGTGGTGTAATTAATCACTAGTAAGTACTTGTATTAAAGTATATGCTAGGTAAGTAAAGTAGTGTAATTATTCACTCATAAACTAAAAAAGCAAGCAAAGGTGAAAATAGCCTTTTTAAGTATAAAAATTTACAACAAAAAAAAAAAAAGAAAAAAAAAAGGAGGTATATGGAGTGTTATTAGGGTGCGCTTTTGATTCACTTGATTTCTACTTACTCGAACTATTCCGAAGATTTTGAATTTATAGTTTATGTTAATTGTAAATCAAACTTGGATAAAACCATATTAGTTCTTATGAGAACTAATATTTTTTTTGTTAGGCTTATGAGAACTAATTTAAACTTATGCTTTAAGTCATATTGTAAGATTTATAATGTCAAAATTAGTTAAATTTACTTAAACGGTTGTACCACTCTTAAGTAAATATTAACTTGCATTGAACCACTTGTTGACACCGAAATTTTGTTAATTTTTAGGTGTTAGATATATGTAAATAAGAAGATAATATCAAAAAGTAGAATATATGATTATTATCTTGTTAATTAACTACTCTACGACTCTTTAGGGTTGTTTCTAGGGTTTAATTAGGCTCAAATGGAAAAATCATAAAGACCTCATCTCCTCTATACAAGGCTAAGATGGAATAAGTCACAAGGACCCTATCTCCTCCCGACTACCAAACATGTAAGTACAACCTTTTAGAGAGAGGAATTAAGAAATCTACGAGAGTTGTAACCCACAAATCATCAATGAAATTATTGTTTACACATATTTTCTTGCCTCTTTATTTGTATATTGCAGGTTTTAAATGTTTATGGTTTACAAATTGGCACGCTCGGTGGACAATTTTCGCTCTTCATCTCTGTTCTCTTAGTTTTAAAGTCCGTAAAATCAATGCATGTCGGGCATGCCAAATTTGCTTTCAAATTCTACAGGAAAATTTCGAGACCAAGTTGCATCCGATTTCAAATCTCCACAACAGGTCTTGAGGGGGCATTTGTCAACACCAAAATTTTGTTAATTTTTAGGTGTTAGATATATGTAAATAAGAAGATAATATAAAAAATAATATGAGATATTTATCTTTAGAATCGTGTAGAATATATGATTTTTATCTTGTTAACTAGTCTACGACTCTATATAAAGAGGATGGATTGTTTCTAGGGTTTAATTAGGTTCAGATGGAATAAGTCATAAAGACCCCACATATTTTCTTGCCTCTTTATTTGTATATTACAGGTTTTAAATGTTTATGGTTTACACCACTATTGCAAAATCGACTACATACAAAAGCTATTTTTAACCAAGATTCCATTAGCTTTTTTTTTTTTTTTAATCCTTTATTGAAATGACTCAAAGCAAAAAAAAAATTTGTCATAAACAACTAAGCCCCTGTTCTTGCTCTGTCTAGAAGCTCAAAAGAATAGGGCCTAATACAAGTATACAACTTGATTAGGGGATTTTTATCCACCAAGCGCCGTTTGACAAGTGGACCAACCAGGTTCCGCCACGCGTCCTCCACGGACCACTTAAGACACGCCACGTGTCCACCCATGCCAAATGGGACAACCGGCCATCAAGGCCCATTTCAGTCTAGAAGCCCGATCGGCCTAGGTTTACCTTAAACCTAGAGAGTTGCACGCTTCCCAAGGCTATAAATACTCGATTAATCCTCATTAATCAGGGGACCGAATAATTTACGGAACACACTAATAACCGGCTGATCTCGCTAGCAAAGCAGATTACCTACATTAAATACTCTCACCTAGAGAGACCTTGTTACTTTAATTTCTGTATTAATTACTCCTTAATCAGGTACTAACTTGACCGTTGGAGGCGGAGCTCTCAGGAGTCTCCGTTATTTTGCAGGTACAGGCGTCCGGTTCCAGTCTCGGAATTGTAGCTCTCCCGCAGGACATCAGAAAACCCCAAAACATCTGGCGCCGTCTGTGGGGAGAGTACTTCAGAGATGGCATCCAAGTCTGTACCGACCCCAGAAGAGAGGCGTCCCTAGACGACCCTCAAGTTCAGTCGGACCATGATACCGAAAGTGAATTTGAAGTTGAAACTCATACAGCTCCAGACGGGACCCTAAGGGCCCGCCGTACCCGTCATACTGAAATAAGGGAACGGGAGTATCTTCAAACAGGAAGCGAGCCAGCAGGCGCACCGCTTGCTCGGCAACAGCCGACTGATGGGTCTGCTCCCATCACAAGGAACGAACTCATGACCTTCATGAGGGGATTCAAGGGAGAGATCCAAGAGTTGATCAACAAAAAACCGCCTGCTTCAGTCAAAAAGCAGGCGGCCAAAAAACCTTCCACTTCACTGAAGAGGAAGCCAGTTCAAGGGCGAGAGGCGACTCCCCATCCTAAATCTAAGAAGCGGGAGCCGTCTGCTCTTGATTTCACAAAACTCCGTTATCCTACGGGAAATAGGAAACCGGTTCGTCATATTCAGGCGGACGGGTCAAAGCAAACGTTCACAGATGCTCGGCACCTGCTAGAGCAGAAGAAGAGTGACCGATTATCAGAGTCGGCTTCTACTTCAAATTTTCAGGACAGTTTGCGAAATGCCTCGATGAGGCCAACTCAGTCGTACCATGAGAGTCAGTCAGGCGGCACCTCCCGTCAGTCTGGCTTTCATAGTGCGCAGGCGGTACCAAATTTACCATTTGTGCCGCAACAACAATATTTTATGCAGCCACCTCCATTTGGTGGACCTGCAGCAAAAAACGTCCAACCTATGGACTGGCAGCTACGGCTGCTTAGACTTGGTGAACAGCCGTCGGCCTTCTCCAAGGAAATTACTGAAGCCGCTCAGCCGGCCAAAGTAAAAAATGTTTTAGTAGGCGCCTATGATGGCACTACTAACCCGGAAGACCATCTGATGGCATTCACCAACCTGATGTACCTTCAAGGGTTGGATGATCCCACTTGGTGCAAGTGTTTCCCAGCAACTCTCAAGGGAATTGCACAGCAATGGTTCGGCAACCTGCCGACTGGTTGTGTAAACAGTTTCAGGACGCTTGCTTACTTATTTGCCTCCAACTTTGCAATGAAACATCCCTGCGAAGAAAACGACCCTTGATTTGGGAACAATTCAGCAGGGTGAAAAGGAGGGGCTTCGTTCCTACATCAGGCGGTTCAACCTGATGAGAATACAGATTCAAGGGTTACCGGATGAGGTAGCTTATACTGACTTTTTTAGAGGTCTCAAAGACGGGTCTACCTTCAAATTTGATTTAGTTCGAAAAAAGGGTGGCGACTCTTCAAGAGGCCCTTGATTGAAGCAGAAGCCTATATACAGGCGACTGATCTGTGTACAATGAAACAGTCGGACGGAAGAGGTTCGACAATAGAGAAGGACGACAGAAACAGTCGTCCAACAAAGATGAAAAAGAAAAGGGGTCTGGGCGGCTGATTCCTCTAAACAGCCGGCCAAGAAGAAAAAGGAATTCAAACCATACTCCCCAAAGTATGTGTTTAACAAGGATAACCAGTTTATCCTAAAAGAAATAAAGGGACGGCTCTCAATTGAGAAACCGCTCCCCATGAAGGGTTCTGCGAGCAACCGGAACCAAGACAAAATCTGTGCTTATCATGATGACATTGGTCATCACACCAACGACTGCATTAGTCTCATGCGGTACCTAGACCGCTTGGCTGATCAAAGGTGATCTTGACACTTATGTCAAGAAATCTACGGGAATACTTCCTCAAAAAAGCAGTCGGCCAAAAAGAATCAACAGGCCGACAGTTCCGATACAGATGATGCAGTCGTCTACACCATTGCAGGCGGCTTCTCAGGAGGCGGCCCCACTATTAGGGGCAACAAAGATAATATAAGGCGGTTAGATGTAAATTCCGTTCACCAAGAACGACCGTCCAAATATACATTTCCTGAGATTGTCATCACTGAAGAGGATCTAGGAGGAATAAGGGGCCGCATGACGACCCTCTCGTTATTGAATGTAAAGTGGCCAACCAGAGAGTTGGTCGAATCCTCATAGATACTGGGAGCTCTTCAGATCTCATCAGCAGCAAATGTCTGTCAAAACTGAAATATCAGACGGACTGCATACATCCGGCCTCCACCCTTTAATAGGGTTTGGAGGAGGAGTCGTCCACCCACTGGGACGAGTTGATCTACCCGTCCGCCTGGGCGAAAAAGGGGAAGGACGACACATGGTAGTCCGATTCCTAGTTGTAGAGGAACTCTCTGCCTACAACATGATTCTGGGTCGCCCAACCCTGAATAGTGCCAAGGCTGTTATAATCCCGTCACTTATGCTGCTTAAGTTTGAAAGGGACAATGGAACAGTCGGCTCCCTAAGGGAGATCAGAGGATGGCCCGAGAGTGCTATCTCTCGGATGTCAAACCCACTGCTAAGGCCACTGGGTCAAGTGGAGAAAAAACAGACCTTGACAATGTCAAGGAAAGTGCGCCTGTTCAAGAAACAGCGACAGAAAAAGAAAGGCGTCCCAGACAGAGTCCGCCAGAAAGGCAAGAAAATAGCAATCATTGGCAGAGGACCGGCCGATGAGTTCCGCCCTCAGCCGGCTGGTGAGCATACGGACCTGATATTAGACGACTCCCGCCCTGACCGAACAGTCCAAAGTTGGGACGACTGCTCTGAGAAACCTTGGTGATGACTTTCACAACCTGTTGAAAGAATACAAGGACATCTTTGCATTTGAAGTCCATGAAATGCCAGGCATTAGTCCTGATCTGGCAGTACACAAACTCGCTGTGGATCCGAAAAAGAAGCCGGTACGGCAAAAGAAGCGGAACCATGGTGAAGAAAGAGGTCAGGCGGCCGCCGCCGAAGTCAAAAAAATTACTTGATGCAGGGTTCATTCGGCAATGTTACTTCCCAGATTGGGTTGCAAATGTGGTACTTGTTAAAAAGCCGAATGGCACCTGGCGAATGTGTGTAGACTACACAGACTTGAACAAGGCGTGCCCCAAAGACAGTTACCCTCTGCCCAAAATTGATAACCTGGTCGAACTCAACAGCCGGCCATGCCTTGATGAGTTTTTTATGGACGCCTATTCTGGTTTTCATCAAATTCCTTTGTGGAAGAAAGATCAGGAGAAGACGGCCTTCGTCACTGATCAGGGATTATACTGTTATACGGTCATGCCGTTTGGTCTTAAGAATGCCCCGGCTACATTCCAACGAATGATAAACCACAGTGTTCTTTGATCAGATTGGGAGAAACGTCGAGGCATACATTGATGATATGATTGTTAAGACTAAACTTCAGAAAGATCATCTGACGGACCTCCGAGAAACTTTCGCCACACTCAGGCGGCACCATGTCATGCTCAAATCCAAGAAATGTGTATTTGGAGTTGAGTCTGGGAAATTTCTCGGATTCCTTAATCAACCAGAGAGGAATAGAGGCGAACCCTGAGAAGGTACAGGCGGTCGTTGACATGCAGTCGCCTCGTACCGTCCGAGAGGTTCAGAAGTTAACAGGTTGTCTGGCGGCCTTGGGAAGATTTCTAAGCCGATCAGGCGACAAATGCCTATACTTTTTCCAGGCAATTAAGAAAAAGGCAAGGTTTTGAATGGGGGCCGGATGCTGAGGCCGCCTTCCAGAAATTAAAGGTTCACTTGCATTCCTTGCCAAGGCTGGTCAGCCCTTTGCCCAAAGAAAATCTCTACATGTACCTGGCCGTCTCTGATCATGCGTTAAGCGCGGTGCTCCTTGCTGAAAGGGACGGCTGTCAACTTCCGGTCTACTTTGTCAGTCACGTACTGAAAAATGCCGAGTTGAGGTATCCCCTAGTGGAGAAATTTGGTCTTGCACTCTTCATGGCTGTTAAAAAAATTGAAGCCCTACTTTCTGGCACATGCAGTCGTCGTGTATACCGACCAACCGATCAAACGGCCCCTTACCACCATGGAGTCCTCCGGACGAATGATCAAATGGGCCATAGAAATGCAGAGTCTCGAAGTTACTTTCGAGCCTAGAAAAGCAGTGAAGGGGCAAGCCTTTGCTGACTTTATTGTAGAGATGACTCGTCCTCCTGACTCTCAAGTTCCAGACCAAGTCTGGAAGGTATATGTGGACGGAAGCTCTACTTCAAACGGTTGTGGAGCAGGCGTCGTATGTCAATCTCCAGAGGGCGACAGGTTCGAGTAAAGCTCTACGCTTCAGTTTCCAGGCTTCAAAACAATGAGGCAGAATATGAAGCTTTACTAGCCGGGATCCGCATGTGTAAAGGCGGCCGGGGCAAGGAAAATAGACGCCTGTTCTGATTCACAACTGATAGTGAGTCAGTACAATGGCGAATACGAAGCAACACATCCGGCCATGATCAAATATTTACAGGCGGTCCGACAAGCAGTCGGCTCCCTTGAGGATTTCCATCTGATCCAAGTACCGAGATCAGAAAAACAACCAAGGCAGATGCACTCTCGAAATTAGCATCATCCGCCTCCTCCGATACTCCTCGAACTGTGTTTGGGAAGTAATGGAGAAGAGAAGCATCGAGGAAAATCCTATTGGAATTCTAGACAGAAGCTCAACCTGGATGGATTCAATCAGGGCATATCTGACAAACGGTACACTGCCGGATGATCCTCAACAGGCGGCATCACTGAAAAAACGAGCTCCTGTTTTGAAATGATACAGGGGGAACTGCACAAGAGGGGGCACCTTCAACCCTTCTTAAAGTGTGTTACTCCTGAAAAGGGACGAGAGATACTAGATGATCTTCACTCTGGTTTCTGTGCTTCCCATATAGGTGGTAGGATGCTTGCTCAAAGGGCAAGGCGGCAGGGCTACTTTTGGCCTACTT
>NW_018745153.1:0-89300 GCF_001683475.1 Chenopodium quinoa | reverse complement strand
AAAGTCAAACACATTCAAACAAAGCTTTTTGAATCAATTGAAATTTAAATGACTTTTTCAAAGCTAATTGAATCAAATGAAAGTCAAAACACATTCACACAAAGCTTTTTGAACCAAATGAAAGTCAAATGCATTCTTCAAAGCTAATTGAAAACTAATGAAAGTCAAATACATTCATACAAACCTTTTGAATCAAATGAAAGTCAAATGCAGTCTTAAAAGCTAATTGAATTGAATGAAGTCAAACACATTCAAACAAAGCTTAATGAATGAAATGAAAGTCAATTGCATTCTTCAAAGCTAATTGAAACTAATGAAAGTCAAACGCATTCATACAAAGATTTGAATAAAATGGAATTCAAAATGCATTCTTCAAGCTAATTGAATCAAATGAAGTCAAACACATTCAAACAAACCTTTTTGAATCAAATGAAAGTCAAATGCATTCTTAAAAGCTAATTGAATCGAATGAAAGTCAAACACATTCAAAACAAAGCTTAATGAATCAAATGAAAGTCAAAATCATTCTTCAAAGCTATATGAATAGAATTAAAGTCAAACACATTCAAACAAAGCTTTTGAATCAAATGAAAGTCAATGCATTCTTCAAAGCTAATTGATCCAAATGAAAGTCAAATACATTCAAACAAAGCTTTTTAAATCAAATGAAAGTCAAATGCATTCTTCAAAGCTAATTGAATATAATAAAAGTCAAACACATTCAAACAAAGATTTTTGAATCAAATGAAATTAAAATGCATTCTTTAAAGCTAATTGAATAAAATGAAAGTCAAACACATTCAAACAAAGTTTTTTGAACCAAATGAAAATCAAATGCATTCTTCAAAGCTAATTGAAACTAATGAAAGTCAAACACATTCAAACAAACCTTTTTGAAATAAATGAAAGTCAAATGCATTCTTAAAAGCTAATTAGATCGAATGAAAATCAAACACAATTCAAACAAAGCTTTTTGAGTCAAATGAAAGTAAAATGCATTCTTCAAACCTAATTTAATCAAATGAAAGTCAATCACATTCAAACAAACTTTTCTAATCAAATGAAAGTAAAATGCATTCTTCAAAGCTAATTGAAACAAATGAAAGTCAAACACATTCAAACAAAGCTTTTTGAATCAAATGAAAGTCAAATGCATACTTCAAAGGTAATTGATCCAAATGAAAGTCAAACACATTCAAACAAACTTTTGAATCAAATGAAAGTCAAACAATTCAAATTTTTCGAATCAAATGAAAGTCAATTGCATTCTTAAAAGCTAATTGAATCGAATGAAAGTCAACACATTCAAACAAAGCTTTTTTGAATCAATTGAAATTTAAATGACTTTTTCAAAGCTAATTGAAATCAAATGAAAGTCAAACACATTCACACAAAGCTTTTTGAACCAAATGAAAGTCAAATGCATTCTTCAAAGCTAATTGAAACTAATGAAAGTCAAATACATTCATACAAACCTTTTTGAATCAAATGAAAGTCAAATGCAGTCTTAAAAGCTAATTGAATTGAATGAAAGTCAAACACATTCAAACAAAGCTTAATGAATGAAATGAAAGTCAATTGCATTATTCAAAGCTAATTGAAACTAATGAAAGTCAAACGCATTCATACAAAGCTATTTGAATAAAATGGAATTCAAATGCATTCTTCAAAGCTAATTGAATCAAATGAATGTCAAACACATTCAAACAAACCTTTTTGAATCCAAATGAAAGTCAAATGCATTCTTAAAAGCTAATTGAATCGAATGAAAGTCAAACACATTCAAAACAAAGCTTAATGAATCAAATGAAAGTCAAAATCATTCTTCAAAGCTATATGAATAGAATTAAAGTCAAACACATTCAAACAAAGCTTTTTGAATCAAATGAAAGTCAATGCATTCTTCAAAGCTAATTGATCCAAATGAAAGTCAAATACATTCAAACAAAGCTTTTTTAAATCAAATGAAAGTCAAATGCATTCTTCAAAGCTAATTGAATATAATAAAAGTCAAACACATTCAAACAAAGATTTTTGAATCAAAATGAAATTAAAATGCATTCTTTAAAGCTAATTGAATAAAATGAAAGTCAAACACATTCAAACAAAGTTTTTTGAACCAAATGAAAATCAAATGCATTCTTCAAAGCTAATTGAAAACTAATGAAAGTCAAACACATTCAAACAAACCTTTTTGAAATAAATGAAAGTCAAATGCATTCTTAAAAGCTAATTAGATCGAATGAAAATCAAACACATTCAAACAAAGCTTTTTGAGTCAAATGAAAGTAAAATGCATTCTTCAAACCTAATTTAATCAAATGAAAGTCAATCACATTCAAACAAACTTTTCTAATCAAATGAAAGTCAAATGCATTCTTCAAAGCTAATTGAAACAAATGAAAGTCAAACACATTCAAACAAAGCTTTTTGAATCAAATGAAAGTCAAATGCATACTTCAAAGGTAATTGATCCAAATGAAAGTCAAACACATTCAAACAAAGCTTTTTGAATCAAATGAAAGTCAATGCATAATTCAAAGGTAATTGAATCAAATGAAAGTCAATTGCATTCTTAAAAGCTAATTGAATCTAATGAAAGTCAAACACATTCAAACAAAGCTTTTTGAATCAATTGAAATTTAAATGCATTTTTCAAAGCTAATTGAATCAAATGAAAGTCAAACACATTCACACAAAGCTTTTTGAACCAAATGAAAGTCAAATGCATTCTTCAAAGCTAATTGAAACTAATGAAAGTCAAATACATTCATACAAACCTTTTTGAATCAAATGAAAGTCAAATGCAGTCTTAAAAGCTAATTGAATCGAATGAAAGTCAAACACATTCAAACAAAGCTTAATGAATCAAATGAAAGTCAATGGCATTCTTTCAAAGCTAATTGAAACTAATGTAAGTCAAACGCATTCATACAAAGCTTTTTGAATAAAATGAAATTCAAATGCATTCTTCAAAGGTAATTGAATCAAATGAAAGTCAAACACATTCAAACAAACCTTTTTGAATCAAATGAAAGTCAAATGCATTCTTAAAAGCTAATTGAATCGAATGAAAGTCAAACACATTCAAAACAAAGCTTAATGATCAAATGAAAGTCAAAATCATTCTTCAAAGCTATATGAAATAGAATTAAAGTCAAACACATTCAAACAAAGCTTTTTTGAATCAAATGAAAGTCAATGCATTCTTCAAAGCTAATTGATCCAAATGAAAGTCAAATAAATTCAAACAAAGCTTTTTTAAATCAAATGAAAGTCAAATGCATTCTTCAAAGCTAATTGAATATAATGAAAGTCAAACACATTCAAACAAAGCTTTTTGAATCAAATGAAATTAAAATGCATTCTTTAAAGCTAATTGAATAAAATGAAAGTCAAACACATTCAAACAAAGTTTTTTGAACCAAATGAAAATCAATTGCATTCTTCAAAGCTAATTGAAACTAATGAAAGTCAAACACATTCAAACAAACCTTTTTGAAATAAATGAAAGTCAAATGCATTCTTAAAAGCTAATTAGATCGAATGAAAATCAAACACATTCAAACAAAGCTTTTTGAGTCAAATGAAAGTAAAATGCATTCTTCAAACCTAATTTAATCAAATGAAAGTCAATCACATTCAAACAAAACTTTTCTAATCAAATGAAAGTCAAATGCATTCTTCAAAGCTAATTGAAACAAATGAAAGTCAAACACATTCAAACAAAGCTTTTTGAATCAAATGAAAGTCAAATGCATACTTCAAAGGTAATTGATCCAAATGAAAGTCAAACACATTCAAACAAAGCTTTTTGAATCAAATGAAAGTCAATGCATAATTCAAAGGTAATTGAATCAAATGAAAGTCAATTGCATTCTTAAAAGCTAATTGAATCTAATGAAAGTCAAACACATTCAAACAAAGCTTTTTGAATCAATTGAAATTTAAATGCATTTTTCAAAGCTAATTGAATCAAATGAAAGTCAAACACATTCACACAAAGCTTTTTGAACCAAATGAAAGTCAAATGCATTCTTCAAAGCTAATTGAAACTAATGAAAGTCAAATACATTCATACAAACCTTTTTGAATCAAATGAAAGTCAAATGCAGTCTTAAAAGCTAATTGAATCGAATGAAAGTCAAACACATTCAAACAAAGCTTAATGAATCAAATGAAAGTCAATGGCATTCCTTCAAAGCTAATTGAAACTAATGTAAGTCAAACGCATTCATACAAAGCTTTTTGAATAAAATGAAATTCAAATGCATTCTTCAAAGGTAATTGAATCAAATGAAAGTCAAACACATTCAAACAAACCTTTTTGAATCAAATGAAAGTCAAATGCATTCTTAAAAGCTAATTGAATCGAATGAAAGTCAAACACATTCAAAACAAAGCTTAATGATCAAATGAAAGTCAAAATCATTCTTCAAAGCTATATGAATAGAATTAAAGTCAAACACATTCAAACAAAGCTTTTTGAATCAAATGAAAGTCAATGCATTCTTCAAAGCTAATTGATCCAAATGAAAGTCAAATACATTCAAACAAAGCTTTTTAAATCAAATGAAAGTCAAATGCATTCTTCAAAGCTAATTGAATATAATGAAAGTCAAACACATTCAAACAAAGCTTTTTGAATCAAATGAAATTAAAATGCATTCTTTAAAGCTAATTGAATAAAATGAAAGTCAAACACATTCAAACAAAGTTTTTTGAACCAAATGAATGTCAAATGCTTTCTTCAAAGCTAATTGAAACTAATGAAAGTCAAACACATTCAAACAAACCTTTGTGAAATAAATGAAAGTCAAATGCATTCTTGAAAGCTAATTAGATCGAATGAAAATTAAACACATTCAAACAAAGCTTTTTGAGTCAAATGAAAGTAAAATGCATTCTTCAAACCTAATTTAATCAAATGAAAGTCAATCACATTCAAACAAAAACTTTTCTAATCAAATGAAAGTCAAATGCATTTTTCAAAGCTAATTGAAACAAATAAATGTCAAAGCACATTCAAACAAAGCTTTTTTGAATCAAATGAAAGTCAAATGCATACTTCAAAGGTAATTGATCCAAATAAAAATCAAATACATTCAAACAATGCTTTTTAAATCAAATGAAAGTCAAATGCATTATTCAAAGCTAATTGAATATAATGAAAGTCAAACACATTCAAACAAAGCTTTTTGAATCAAATGAAATTAAAATGCATTCTTTAAAGCTAATTGAATAAAATGAAAGTCATACAAATTCAAACAAAGTTTTTTGAACCAAATAAAAGTCAAATGCATTCTTCAAAGCTAATTGAAAATAATGAAAGTCAAACACATTCAAACAAACCTTCTTGAATCAAATGAAAGTCAAATGCATTCTTTAAAGCTAATTGAATCGAATGAAAGTCAAACACATTCAAACAAAGATTTTTGAACCAAATGAAAGTTAAATGCATTCTTCAAAGCTAATTGAAACTAATGAAAGTCAAAAGCATTCATAAAAAGCTTTTTGAATAAAATGAAATTCAAATGCGTTCTTCAAAGCTAATTGAATCAAATGAAAGTCAAACACATTCAAACAAACCTTTTGAATCAAATAAAAGTCAAATGCATACTTCAAAGGTAATTGAATCAAATGAAAGTCAAACACATTTAAACAAAGCTTTTTGAATCAAATGAAATTCAAATGAATTCTTCAAAGCTAATTGATGAAAGTCAAACACATTGAAACAAAGCTTTTTGAATCAATTGAAATTTAAATGCATTTTTCAAAGCTAATTGAATCAAATGAAAGTCATACAAATACAAACAAAGCTTTTTGAACCAAATGAAAGTCAAATGCATTCTTCAAAGCTAATTGAAACTAATGAAAGTCAAATACATTCATACAAACCTTTTTGAATCAAATGAAAGTCAAATGCAGTCTTAAAAGCTAATTGAATCGAATGAAAGTCAAACACATTCAAACAAACCTTTTTTAATCAAATAAAAATCAAATGCATTCTTCAAAGCTAATTGAAACTAATGAAACTCAAACACATTCAAACAAACTTTTTTGAAATAAATGAAAGTCAAATGCATTCTTAAAAGCTAATTAGATCGAATGAAAATCAAACACATTCTAACAAAGCATTTTGAGTCAAATGAAAGTAAAATGCATTCTTCAAACCTAATTTAATCAAATGAAAGTCAATCACATTCAAACAAAACTTTTCTTATCAAATGAAAGTCAAATGCATTCTTAAAAGCTAATTTAATCAAATGAAAGTCAAACACATTCACACAAAGCTTAATTAATCAAATAAAAGTCAAATGCATTCTTCAAAGCTAATTGATCCAAATGAAAGTCAAACAAATTCAAACAAAGCTTTTTGAATCAAATGAAAGTCAAATGCATTCTTCAAAGCTAATTGATTAGAATGAAAGTCAAACACATTCAAACAAAACTTTTAGAATCAAATGAAATTCAAATGAATTCTTCAAAGCTAATTGATCCAAATAAAAGTCAAACACATTCAAACAAAGCTTTTTGAATCAAACGAAAGTCAAATGCATACTTCAAAGGTAATTGAATCAAATGAAAGTCAAACACATTCAAACGAAACTTTTCGAATCAAATGAAAGTCAATTGCATTCTTAAAAGCTAATTGAATCGAATGAAAGTCAAACACATTCAAACAAAGATTTTTGAATCAATTGAAATTTAAATGCGTTTTTCAAAGCTAATTGAATCAAATGAAAGTCAAACACATTCACACAAAGCTTTTTGAACCAAATGAAAGTCAAATGCATTCTTCAAAGCTAATTGAAAATAATGAAAGTCAAACACATTCAAACAAACCTTCTTGAATCAAATGAAAGTCAAATGCATTCTTAAAAGCTAATTGAATCGAATGAAAGTCAAACACATTCAAACAAAGATTTTTGAACCAAATGAAAGTTAAATGCATTCTTCACAGCTAATTGAAACTAATGAAAGTCAAAAGCATTCATACAAAGCTTTTTGAACCAAATGAAAGTCAAATGCGTTCTTCAAAGCTAATTGAAACTAATGAAAGTCAAATACATTCATACAAACCTTTTTGAATCAAATGAAAGTCAAATGCAGTCTTAAAAGCTAATTGAATCGAATGAAAGTCAAACACATTCAAACAAACCTTTTTGAATTAAATGAAATTCAAATGCATTCTTAAAAGCTAATTGAATCGAATGAAAGTAAAACACATTCAAACAAAGCTTAATGAATCAAATGAAAGTCAAAATCATTCTTCAAAGCTATATGAATAAAATTAAAGTCAAACACATTCAAACAAAGCTTTTTGAATCAAATGAAAGTCAATGCATTCTTCAAAGCTAATTGATCCAAATGAAAGTCAAATACATTCAAACAAAGCTTTTTGAATCAAATGAAATTAAAATGCATTCTTTAAAGCTAATTGAATTAAATGAAAGTCAAACACATTCAAACAAAGTTTTTTGAACCAATTGAAAGTCAAATGCATTTTTCAAAGCTAATTGAAACTAATGAAAGTCAAACACATTCAAACAAACCTTTTTGAAATAAATGAAAGTCAAATGCATTCTTAAAAGCTAATTAGATCGAATGAAAATCAAACACATTCAAACAAAGCTTTTTGAGTCAAATGAAAGTAAAATGCATTCTTCAAACCTAATTGAATCAAATGAAAGTCAATCACATTCAAACAAAACTTTTCTAATCAAATGAAAGTCAAATGCATTCTTCAAAGCTAATTGACACAAATGAAAGTCAAACACATTCAAACAAAGCTTTTTGAATCAAATGAAAGTGAAATGCATACTTCAAAGGTAATTGATCCAAATGAAAGTCAAATACATTCAAACAATGCTTTTTAAATCAAATGAAAGTCAAATGCATTATTCAAAGCTAATTGAATATAATGAAAGTCAAACACATTCAAACAAACCTTTTGAAATAAATGAAAGTCAAATGCATTCTTAAAAGCTAATTAGATCGAATGAAAATCAAACACATTCAAACAAAGCTTTTTGAGTCAAATGAAAGTAAAATGCATTCTTCAAACCTAATTGAATCAAATGAAAGTCAATCACATTCAAACAAAACTTTTCTAATCAAATGAAAGTCAAATGCATTCTTCAAAGCTAATTGACACAAATGAAAGTCAAACACATTCAAACAAAGCTTTTTGAATCAAATGAAAGTCAAATGCATACTTCAAAGGTAATTGATCCAAATGAAAGTCAAATACATTCAAACAATGCTTTTTAAATCAAATGAAAGTCAAATGCATTATTCAAAGCTAATTGAATATAATGAAAGTCAAACACATTCAAACAAACCTTTTTTGAAATAAATGAAAGTCAAATGCATTCTTAAAAGCTAATTAGATCGAATGAAAATCAAACACATTCAAACAAAGCTTTTTGAGTCAAATGAAAGTAAAATGCATTCTTCAAACCTAATTGAATCAAATGAAAGTCAATCACATTCAAACAAAACTTTTCTAATCAAATGAAAGTCAAATGCATTCTTCAAAGCTAATTGACACAAATGAAAGTCAAACACATTCAAACAAAGCTTTTTGAATCAAATGAAAGTCAAATGCATACTTCAAAGGTAATTGATCCAAATGAAAGTCAAATACATTCAAACAATGCTTTTTAAATCAAATGAAAGTCAAATGCATTATTCAAAGCTAATTGAATATAATGAAAGTCAAACACATTCAAACAAAGCTTTTTGAATCAAATGAAATTAAAATGCATTCTTTAAAGCTAATTGAATAAAATGAAAGTCATACAAATTCAAACAAAGTTTTTTGAACCAAATGAAAGTCAAATGCATTCTTCAAAGCTAATTGAAAATAATGAAAGTCAAACACATTCAAACAAACCTTCTTGAATCAAATGAAAGTCAAATGCATTCTTAAAAGCTAATTGAATCGAATGAAAGTCAAACACATTCAAACAAAGATTTTTGAACCAAATGAAAGTTAAATGCATTCTTCAAAGCTAATTGAAACTAATGAAAGTCCAAAGCATTCATACAAATCTTTTTGAATAAAATGAAATTCAAATGCGTTCTTCAAAGCAAATTGAATCAAATGAAAGTCAAACACATTCAAACAAACCTTTTTGAATCAAATGAAAGTCAAATGCATTCTTAAAAGCTAATTGAGTCGAATGAAAGTCAAACACATTCAAAAAAAGGTTTTTGAATCAAATGAAATTCAAATGAATTCTTCAAAGCTAATTGATCCAAATGAAAGTCAAACACATTCAAACAAAGCTTTTTGAATCAAATGAAAGTCAAATGCATACTTCAAAGGTAATTGAATCAAATGAAAGTCAAACACATTCAAACGAAACTTTTCGAATCAAACGAAAGTCAATTGCATTCTTAAAAGCTAATTGAATCGAATGAAAGTCAAACACATTCAAACAAAGCTTTTTGAATCAATTGAAATTTAAATGCATTTTTCTAAGCTAATTAAATCAAATGAAAGTCAAACACATTCACACAAAGCTTTTTGAACCAAATGAAAGTCAAATGCATTCTTTAAAGCTAATTGAAACTAATGAAAGTCAAATACATTCATACAAACCTTTTTGAACCAAATGAAAGTCAAATGCATTCTTTAAAAGCTAATTGAATCGAATGAAAGTCAAACACATTCAAACAAAGCTTAATGAATCAATTGAAAGTCAATTGCATTCTTCAAAGCTAATTGGAACTAATGAAAGTCAAACGCATTCATACAAAGCTTTTTGAATAAAATAAAATTCAAATGCATTCTTCAAAGCTAATTGAATCAAATGAAAGTCAAACACATTCAAACAAACCTTTTTGAATCAAATGAAAGTCAAATGCATTCTTAAAAGCTAATTGAATCGAATGAAAGTCAAACACATTCAAAACAAAGCTTAATAAATCAAATGAAAGTCAAAATCATTCTTCAAAGCTAATTGAAACGAATGAAAGTCAAACACATTCAAACAAAGCTTTTTGAATCAAATGAAAGTCAAATGCATACTTCAAAGGAAATTGATCCAAATGAAAGTCAAATACATTCAAACAATGCTTTTTAAATCAAATGAAAGTCAAATGCATTATTCAAAGCTAATTGAATATAATGAAAGTCAAACACATTCAAACAAAGCTTTTTGAATCAAATGAAATTAAAATGCATTCTTTAAAGCTAATTGAAACTAATGAAAGTCAAATACATTCATACAAACCTTTTTGAATCAAATGAAAGTCAAATGCAGTCTTAAAAGCTAATTGAATCGAATGAAAGTCAAACACATTCAAACAAAGCTTAATGAATCAAATGAAAGTCAATTGCATTCTTCAAAGCTAATTGAAACTAATGAAAGTCAAACGCATTCATACAAAGCTTTTTGAATAAAATGAAATTCAAATACATTCTTCAAAGCTAATTGAATCAAATGAAAGTCAAACACATTCAAACAAACCTTTTTGAATCAAATGAAAGTCAAATGCATTCTTAAAAGCTAATTAAATCGAATGAAAGTCAAACACATTCAAAACAAAGCTTAATGAATCAAATGAAAGTCAAAATCATTCTTCAAAGCTAATTGAAACAAATAAAAGTCAAACACATTCAAACAAAGCTTTTTGAATCAAATGAAAGTTAAATGCATACTTCAAAGGTAATTGATCCAAATGAAAGTCAAATACATTCAAACAATGCTTTTTAAATCAAATGAAAGTCAAATGCATTATTCAAAGCTAATTGAATATAATGAAAGTCAAACACATTCAAACAAAGCTTTTTTAATCAAATGAAATTAAAATGCATTCTTTAAAAGCTAATTGAATCAAATGAAAGTAAAACACATTCAAACAAACCTTTTTGAATCAAATGAAAGTCAATTGCATTCTTCAAAGCTAATTGAAACTAATGAAAGTCAAACGCATTCATACAAAGCTTTTTGAATAAAATGAAATTCAAATGCATTCTTCAAAGCTAATTGAATTAAATGAAAGTCAAACACATTCAAACAAACCTTTTTGAATCAAATGAAAGTCAAATGCATTCTTAAAAGCTAATTGAATCGAATGAAAGTCAAACACATTCAAAAACAAAGCTTAATGAATCAAATGAAAGTCAAAATCATTCTTCAAAGCTAATTGAAACAAATGAAAGTCAAACACATTCAAACAAAGCTTTTTGAACCAAATGAAAGTCAAATGCATTCTTCAAAGCTAATTGAAACTAATGAAAGTCAAATACATTCATACAAACCTTTTTGAATCAAATGAAAGTCAAATGCAGTCTTAAAAGCTAATTGAATCGAATGAAAGTCAAACACATTCAAACAAAGCTTAATGAATCAATTGAAAGTCAATTGCATTCTTCAAAGCTAATTGGAACTAATGAAAGTCAAACGCATTCATACAAAGCTTTTTGAATAAATGAAATTCAAATGCATTCTTCAAAGCTAATTGAATTAAATGAAAGTCAAACACATTCAAAAAAACCTTTTTGAATCAAATGAAAGTCAAATGCATTCTTAAAAGCTAATTGAATCGAATGAAAGTCAAACACATTCAAAACAAAGCTTAATGAAATCAAATGAAAGTCAAAATCATTCTTCAAAGCTAATTGAAACGAATGAAAGTCAAACACATTCAAACAAAGCTTTTTGAATCAAATGAAAGTCAAATGCATACTTCAAAGGAAATTGATCCAAATGAAAGTCAAATACATTCAAACAATGCTTTTTAAATCAAATGAAAGTCAAATGCATTATTCGAAGCTAATTGAATCAAATGAAAGTCAAACACATTCACACAAAGCTTTTTGAATCAAATGAAAGTCAAATGCATTCTTTAAAGCTAATTGAAACTAATGAAAGTCAAATACATTCATACAAACCTTTTTGAATCAAATGAAAGTCAAATGCAGTCTTAAAAGCTAATTGAATCGAATGAAAGTCAAACACATTCAAACAAAGCTTAATGAATCAAATGAAAGTCAATTGCATTCTTCAAAGCTAATTGAAACTAATGAAAGTCAAACGCATTCATACAAAGCTTTTTGAATAAAATGAAATTCAAATGCATTCTTCAAAGCTAATTGAATCAAATGAAAGTAAAACACATTCAAACAAACCTTTTTGAATCAAATGAAAGTCAAATGCATTCTTAAAAGCTAATTGAATCGAATGAAAGTCAAACACATTCAAAACAAAGCTTAATGAATCAAATGAAAGTCAAAATCCTTCAAAGCTAATTGAAACAAATGAAAGTCAAACACATTCAAACAAAGCTTTTTGAATCAAATGAAAGTCAAATGCATACTTCAAAGGTAATTGATCCAAATGAAAGTCAAATACATTCAAACAATGCTTTTTAAATCAAATGAAAGTCAAATGCATTATTCAAAGCTAATTGAATATAATGAAAGTCAAACACATTCAAACAAAGCTTTTTGAATCAAATGAAATTAAAATGCATTCTTTAAAGCTAATTGAATAAAATGAAAGTCATACAAATTCAAACAAAGTTTTTTGAACAAAATGAAAGTCAAATGCATTCTTCAAAGCTAATTGAAAATAATGAAAGTCAAACACATTCAAACAAACCTTCTTGAATCAAATGAAAGTCAAATGCATTCTTAAAAGCTAATTGAATCGAATGAAAGTCAAACACATTCAAACAAAGATTTTTGAACCAAATGAAAGTTAAATGCATTCTTCAAAGCTAATTGAAACTAATGAAAGTCAAAAGCATTCATACAAATCTTTTTGAATAAAATGAAATTCAAATGCGTTCTTCAAAGCAAATTGAATCAAATGAAAGTCAAACACATTCAAACAAACCTTTTTGAATCAAATGAAAGTCAAATGCATTCTTAAAAGCTAATTGAATCGAATGAAAGTCAAACACATTCAAAAAAAAGCTTTTTGAATCAAATGAAATTCAAATGAATTCTTCAAAGCTAATTGATCCAAATGAAAGTCAAACACATTCAAACAAAGCTTTTTGAATCAAATGAAAGTCAAATGCATACTTCAAAGGTAATTGAATCAAATGAAAGTGAAACACATTCAAACGAAACTTTTCGAATCAAACGAAAGTCAATTGCATTCTTAAAAGCTAATTGAATCGAATGAAAGTCAAACACATTCAAACAAAGCTTTTTGAATCAATTGAAATTTAAATGCATTTTTCAAAGCTAATTGAATCAAATGAAAGTCAAACACATTCACACAAAGCTTTTTGAACCAAATGAAAGTCAAATGCATTCTTCAAAGCTAATTGAAACTAATGAAAGTCAAATACATTCATACAAACCTTTTTGAAATCAAATGAAAGTCAAATGCAGTCTTAAAAGCTAATTGAATTGAATGAAAGTCAAACACATTCAAATATAGCTTTTGAATAATATGAAATGCAAATGCATTCAACAATGCTAATAGAATAAATTAAAGTCAAACACATTCACACAAAGCTTTTTGAACCAAATGAAAGTCAAATGCATTCTTCAAAGCTAATTGACACTAATGAAAGTCAAATACATTCATACAAACCTTTTTGAATCAAATGAAAGTCAAATGCAGTCTTAAAAGCTAATTGAATCGAATGAAAGTCAAACACATTCAAACAAAGCTTAATGAATCAATTAGAAAGTCAATTGCATTCTTCAAAGCTAATTGGAACTAATGAAAGTCAAACGCATTCATACAAAGCTTTTTGAATAAAATGAAATTCAAATGCATTCTTCAAAGCTAATTGAATTAAATGAAAGTCAAACACATTCAAACAAACCTTTTTGAATCAAATGAAAGTCAAATGCATTCTTAAAAGCTAATTGAATCGAATGAAAGTCAAACACATTCAAAACAAAGCTTAATAAATCAAATGAAAGTCAAAATCATTCTTCAAAGCTAATTGAAACAAATGAAAGTCAAACACATTCAAACAAAGCTTTTTGAATCAAATGAAAGTCAAATGCATACTTCAAAGGAAATTGATCCAAATGAAAGTTAAATACATTCAAACAATGCTTTTTAAATCAAATGAAAGTCAAATGCATTATTCAAAGCTAATTGAATATAATGAAAGTCAAACACATTCAAACAAAGCTTTTTGAATCAAATGAAATTAAAATGCATTCTTTAAAGCTAATTGAAACTAATGAAAGTCAAATACATTCATACAAACCTTTTTGAATCAAATGAAAGTCAAATGCAGTCTTAAAAGCTAATTGAATCGAATGAAAGTCAAACACATTCAAACAAAGCTTAATGAATCAAATGAAAGTCAATTGCATTCTTCAAAGCTAATTGAAACTAATGAAAGTCAAACGCATTCATACAAAGCTTTTTGAATAAAATGAAATTCAAATGCATTCTTCAAAGCTAATTGAATCAAATGAAAGTCAAACACATTCAAACAAACCTTTTTGAATCAAATGAAAGTCAAATGCATTCTTAAAAGCTAATTGAATCGAATGAAAGTCAAACACATTCAAAACAAAGCTTAATGAATCAAATGAAAGTCAAAATCATTCTTCAAAGCTAATTGAAACAAATGAAAGTCAAACACATTCAAACAAAGCTTTTTGAATCAAATGAAAGTCAAATGCATACTTCAAAGGTAATTGATCCAAATGAAAGTCAAATACATTCAAACAATGCTTTTTAAATCAAATGAAAGTCAAATGCATTATTCAAAGCTAATTGAATATAATGAAAGTCAAACACATTCAAACAAAGCTTTTTGAATCAAATGAAATTAAAATGCATTCTTTAAAGCTAATTGAATAAAATGAAAGTCATACAAATTCAAACAAAGTTTTTTGAACCAAATGAAAGTCAAATGCATTCTTCAAAGCTAATTGAAAATAATGAAAGTCAAACACATTCAAACAAACCTTCTTGAATCAAATGAAAGTCAAATGCATTCTTAAAAGCTAATTGAATCGAATGAAAGTCAAACACATTCAAACAAAGATTTTTGAACCAAATGAAAGTTAAATGCATTTTTCAAAGCTAATTGAAACTAATGAAAGTCAAAAGCATTCATACAAATCTTTTTGAATAAAATGAAATTCAAATGCGTTCTTCAAAGCAAATTGAATCAAATGAAAGTCAAACACATTCAAACAAACCTTTTTGAATCAAATGAAAGTCAAATGCATTCTTAAAGCTAATTGAATCGAATGAAAGTCAAACACATTCAAAAAGCTTTTGAATCAAATGAAATTCAAAATTCTTCAAAGCTAATTGATCAAATGAAAGTCAATTCAAACAAAGCTTTTTGAATCAAATGAAAGTCAAATGCATACTTCAAAGGTAATTGAATCAAATGAAAGTGAAACACATTCAAACGAATTTTCGAATCAAACGAAAGTCAATTGCATTCTTAAAAGCTAATTGAATCGAATGAAAGTCAAACACATTCAAACAAAGCTTTTTGAATCAATTGAAATTTAAATGCATTTTTCAAAGCTAATTGAATCAAATGAAAGTCAAACACATTCAACAAAGCTTTTTGAAAAATGAAAGTCAAATGCATTCTTCAAAGCTAATTGAACTAATGAAAGTCAAAACATTCAACAAACCTTTTGGAATCAAATGAAAGTCAAATGCAGTCTTAAAAGCTAATTGAATTGAATGAAAGTCAAACACATTCAAATATAGCTTTTGAATCAAATGAAATGCAAATGCATTCAACAATGCTAATAGAATAAATTAAAGTCAAACATATTCACACAAAGCTTTTTGAACCAAATGAAAGTCAAATGCATTCTTCAAAGCTAATTGAAACTAATGAAAGTCAAATACATTCATACAAACCTTTTTGAATCAAATGAAAGTCAAATGCAGTCTTAAAAGCTAATTGAATCGAATGAAAGTCAAACACATTCAAACAAAGCTTAATGAATCAATTGAAAGTTAATTGCATTCTTCAAAGCTAATTGGAACTAATGAAAGTCAAACGCATTCATACAAAGCTTTTTGAATAAAATGAAATTCAAATGCATTCTTCAAAGCTAATTGAATTAAATGAAAGTCAAACACATTCAAACAAACCTTTTTGAATCAAATGAAAGTCAAATGCATTCTTAAAAGCTAATTGAATCGAATGAAAGTCAAACACATTCAAAACAAAGCTTAATAAATCAAATGAAAGTCAAAATCATTCTTCAAAGCTAATTGAAACAAATGAAAGTCAAACACATTCAAACAAAGCTTTTTGAATCAAATGAAAGTCAAATGCATTCTTCAAAGCTAATTGAATCAAATGAAAGTCAAACACATTCACACAAAGCTTTTTGAACCAAATGAAAGTCAAATGCATTCTTCAAAGCTAATTGAAACTAATGAAAGTCAAATACATTCATACAAACCTTTTCGAATCAAATGAAAGTCAAATGCAGTCTTAAAAGCTAATTGAATTGAATGAAAGTCAAACACATTCAATATAGCTTTTGAATCAAATGAAATGTAAATGCATTCAACAATGCTAATAGAATAAATTAAAGTCAAACACATTCACACAAAGCTTTTTGAACCAAATGAAAGTCAAATGCATTCTTCAAAGCTAATTGAAAATAATGAAAGTCAAACACATTCAAACAAACCTTCTTGAATCAAATGAAAGTCAAATGCATTCTTAAAAGCTAATTGAATCGAATGAAAGTCAAACACATTCAAACAAAGATTTTTGAACCAAATGAAAGTTAAATGCATTCTTCAAAGCTAATTGAAACTAATGAAAGTCAAAAGCATTCATACAAATCTTTTTGAATAAAATGAAATTCAAATGCGTTCTTCAAAGCAAATTGAATCAAATGAAAGTCAAACACATTCAAACAAACCTTTTTGAATCAAATGAAAGTCAAATGCATTCTTAAAAGCTAATTAAATCGAATGAAAGTCAAACACATTCAAAACAAAGCTTAATGAATCAAATGAAAGTCAAAATCATTCTTCAAAGCTATATGAATAGAATTAAAGTCAAACACATTCAAACAAAGCTTTTTGAATCAAATGAAAGTCAATGCATTCTTCAAAGCTAATTGATCCAAATGAAAGTCAAATACATTCAAACAAAGCTTTTAAATCAAATGAAAGTCAAATGCATTCTTCAAAGCTAATTGAATAGAATGAAAGTCAAACACATTCTAACAAAGCTTAATGAATCAAATGAAAGTCAAATGCATTCTTAAAAGCTAATTGAATCGAATGAAAGTCAAACATATTCAAACAAAGCTTTTTGAATCAAATGAAATTTAAATGCATTTTTCAAAGCTAATTAAATCAAATGAAAGTCAAACACATTCAAACAAACCTTCTTGAATCAAATGAAAGTCAAATGCATTCTTAAAAGCTAATTAAATCGAATGAAAGTCAAACACATTCAAACAAAGCTTAATGAATCAAATAAAAGTCAAATGCATTCTTTATAGCTATTGATCCAAATGAAAGTCAAACAAATTCAAACAAAGCTTTTTGAATCAAATGAAAGCCAAATGCATTCTTCAAAGCTAATTGAATAGAATGAAAGTCAAACACATTCAAATAAAGCTTTTTGAATCAAATGAAATTCAAATGAATTCTTCAAAGCTAATTGATCCAAATGAAAGTCAAACACATTCAAACAAAGCTTTTTGAATCAAATGAAAGTCAAATGCATACTTCAAAGGTAATTGAATTAAATGAAAGTCAAACACATTCAAACGAAACTTTTCGAATCAAATGAAAGTCAATTATATTCTTAAAAGCTAATTGAATCGCATGAAAGTCAAACACATTCAAACAAAGCTTTTTGAATCAATTGAAATTTAAATGACTTTTTCAAAGCTAATTGAATCAAATGAAAGTCAAACACATTCACACAAAGTTTTTTGAACCAAATGAAAGTCAAATGCATTCTTCAAAGCTAATTAAAACTAATGAAAGTCAAATACATTCATACAAACCTTTTTGAATCAAATGAAAGTCAAATGTTGTCTTAAAAGCTAATTGAATCGAGTGAAAGTCAAACACATTCAAACAAAGCTTAATGAATGAAATGAAAGTCAATTGCATTCTTCAAAGCTAATTGAAACTAATGAAAGTCAAACGCATTCATACAAAGCTTTTTGAATAAAATGGAATTCAAATGCATTCTTCAAAGCTAATTGAATCAAATGAAAGTCAAACACATTCAAACAAACCTTTTTGAATCAAATGAAAGTCAAATGCATTCTTAAAAGCTAATTGAATCGAATGAAAGACAAACACATTCAAAACAAAGCTTAATGAATCAAATGAAAGTCAAAATCATTCTTCAAAGCTATATGAATAGAATTAAAGTCAAACACATTCAAACAAAGCTTTTTGAATCAAATGAAAGTCAATGCATTCTTCAAAGCTAATTGATCCAAATGAAAGTCAAATACATTCAAACAAAGCTTTTTAAATCAAATGAAAGTCAAATGCATTCTTCAAAGCTAATTGAATATAATAAAAGTCAAACACATTCAAACAAAGCTTTTTGAATCAAATGAAATTAAAATGCATTCTTTAAAGCTAATTGAATAAAATGAAAGTCAAACACATTCAAACAAAGTTTTTTGAACCAAATGAAAGTCAAATGCATTCTTCAAAGCTAATTGAAACTAATGAAAGTCAAACACATTCAAACAAACCTTTTTGAAATAAATGAAAGTCAAATGCATTCTTAAAAGCTAATTAGATCGAATGAAAATCAAACACATTCAAACAAAGCTTTTTGAGTCAAATGAAAGTAAAATGCATTCTTCAAACCTAATTTAATCAAATGAAAGTCAATCACATTCAATCAAAACTTTTCTAATCAAATGAAAGTCAAATGCATTCTTCAAAGCTAATTGAAACAAATGAAAGTCAAATACATTCAAACAAACCTTTTTGAATCAAATGAAAGTCAAATGCATTCTTAAAAGCTAATTGAATCGAATGAAAGACAAACACATTCAAAACAAAGCTTAATGAATCAAATGAAAGTCGAAATCATTCTTCAAAGCTATATGAATAGAATTAAAGTCAAACACATTCAAACAAAGCTTTTTGAATCAAATGAAAGTCAATGCATTCTTCAAAGCTAATTGATCCAAATGAAAGTCAAATACATTCAAACAAAGCTTTTTAAATCAAATGAAAGTCAAATGCATTCTTCAAAGCTAATTGAATATAATAAAAGTCAAACACATTCAAACAAAGCTTTTTGAATCAAATGAAATTAAAATGCATTCTTTAAAGCTAATTGAATAAAATGAAAGTCAAACACATTCAAACAAAGTTTTTTGAACCAAATGAAAGTCAAATGCATTCTTCAAAGCTAATTGAAACTAATGAAAGTCAAACACATTCAAACATACCTTTTTGAAATAAATGAAAGTCAAATGCATTCTTAAAAGGTAATTAGATCGAATGAAAATCAAACACATTCAAACAAAGCTTTTTGAGTCAAATGAAAGTAAAATGCATTCTTCAAACCTAATTTAATCAAATGAAAGTCAATCACATTCAAACAAAACTTTTCTAATCAAATGAAAGTCAAATGCATTCTTCAAAGCTAATTGAAACAAATGAAAGTCAAATACATTCAAACAAAGCTTTTTGAATCAAATGAAAGTCAAATGCATACTTCAAAGGTAATTGATCCAAATGAAAGTCAAACACATTCAAACAAAGCTTTTTGAATCAAATGAAAGTCAATGCATAATTCAAAGGTAACTGAATCAAATGAAAGTCAAACACATTCAAACGAAACTTTTCGAATCAAATGAAAGTCAATTGCATTCTTAAAAGCTAATTGAATCTAATTAAAGTCAAACACATTCAAACAAAGCTTTTTGAATCAATTGAAATTTAAATGCATTTTTCAAAGCTAATTGAATCAAATGAAAGTCAAACACATTCAAACAAAGCTTTTTTGAACCAAATGAAAGTCAAATGCATTCTTCAAAGCTAATTGAAACTAATGAAAGTCAAATACATTCATACAAATCTTTTTGAATCAAATGAAAGTCAAATGCAGTGTTAAAAGCTAATTGAATCGAATGAAAGTCAAACACATTCAAACAAAGCTTAATGAATCAAATGAAAGTCAATTGCATTCTTCAAAGCTAATTGAAACTAATGAAAGTCAAACGCATTCATACAAAGCTTTTTGAATAAAATGAAATTCAAATGCATTCTTCAAAGCTAATTGAATCAAATGAAAGTCAAACACATTCAAACAAACCTTTTTGAATCAAATGAAAGTCAAATGCATTCTTAAAAGCTAATTGAATCGAATGAAAGTCAAACACATTCAAAACAAAGCTTAATGATCAAATGAAAGTCAAAATCATTCTTCAAAGCTATATGAATAGAATTAAAGTCAAACACATTCAAACAAAGCTTTTTGAATCAAATGAAAGTCAATGCATTCTTCAAAGCTAATTGATCCAAATGAAAGTCAAATACATTCAAACAAAGCTTTTTAAATCAAATGAAAGTCAAATGCATTCTTCAAAGCTAATTGAATATAATGAAAGTCAAACACATTCAAACAAAGCTTTTTGAATCAAATGAAATTAAAATGCATTCTTTAAAGCTAATTGAATAAAATGAAAGTCAAACACATTCAAACAAAGTTTTTTGAACCAAATGAAAGTCAAATGCATTCTTCAAAGCTAATTGAAACTAATGAAAGTTAAACACATTCAAACAAACCTTTGTGAAATAAATGAAAGTCAAATGCATTCTTGAAAGCTAATTAGATCGAATGAAAATCAAACACATTCAAACAAAGCTTTTTGAGTCAAATGAAAGTAAAATGCATTCTTCAAACCTAATTTAATCAAATGAAAGTCAATCACATTCAAACAAAACTTTTCTAATCAAATGAAAGTCAAATGCATTCTTCAAAGCTAGTTGAAACAAATAAAAGTCAAACACATTCAAACAAAGCTTTTTGAATCAAATGAAAGTCAAATGCATACTTCAAAGGTAATTGATCCAAATAAAAATCAAATACATTTAAACAATGCTTTTTAAATCAAATGAAAGTCAAATGCATTATTCAAAGCTAATTGAATATAATGAAAGTCAAACACATTCAAACAAAGCTTTTTGAATAAAATGAAATTAAAATGCATTCTTTAAAGCTAATTGAATAAAATGAATGTCATACAAATTCAAACAAAGTTTTTTGAACCAAATGAAAGTCAAATGCATTCTTCAAAGCTAATTGAAAATAATGAAAGTCAAACACATTCAAACAAACCTTCTTGAATCAAATGAAAGTCAAATGTATTCTTTAAAGCTAATTGAATCGAATGAAAGTCAAACACATTCAAACAAAGATTTTTGAACCAAATGAAAGTTAAATGCATTCTTCAAAGCTAATTGAAACTATTGAAAGTCAAAAGCATTCATAAAAAGCTTTTTGAATAAAATGAAATTCAAATGTGTTCTTCAAAGCTAATTGAATCAAATGAAAGTCAAACACATTCAAACAAACCTTTTTGAATCAAATGAAAGTCAAATGCATACTTCAAAGGTAATTGAATCAAATGAAAGTCAAACACATTCAAACAAAGCTTTTTGAATCAAATGAAATTCAAATGAATTCTTCAAAGCTAATTGATCCAAATGAAAGTCAAACACATTGAAACAAAGCTTTTTGAATCAATTGAAATTTAAATGCATTTTTCAAAGCTAATTGAATCAAATGAAAGTCATACAAATACAAACAAAGATTTTTGAACCAAATGAAAGTCAAATGCATTCTTCAAAGCTAATTGAAACTAATGAAAGTCAAATACATTCATACAAACCTTTTTGAATCAAATGAAAGTCAAATGCAGTCTTAAAAGCTAATTGAATCGAATGAAAGTCAAACACATTCAAACAAACCTTTTTTAATCAAATAAAAATCAAATGCATTCTTCAAAGCTAATTGAAACTAATGAAACTCAAACACATTCAAACAAACTTTTTTGAAATAAATGAAAGTCAAATGCATTCTTAAAAGCTAATTAGATCGAATGAAAATCAAACACATTCAAACAAAGCTTTTTGAGTCAAATGAAAGTAAAATGCATTCTTCAAACCTAATTTAATCAAATGAAAGTCAATCACATTCAAACAAAACTTTTCTTATCAAATGAAAGTCAAATGCATTCTTAAAAGCTAATTTAATCAAATGAAAGTCAAACACATTCACACAAAGCTTAATTAATCAAATAAAAGTCAAATGCATTCTTCAAAGCTAATTGATCCAAATGAAAGTCAAACAAATTCAAACAAAGCTTTTTGAATCAAATGAAAGTCAAATGCATTCTTCAAAGCTAATTGATTAGAATGAAAGTCAAACACATTCAAACAAAGCTTTTAGAATCAAATGAAATTCAAATGAATTCTTCAAAGCTAATTGATCCAAATGAAATTCAAACACATTCAAACAAAGCTTTTTGAATCAAATGAAAGTCAAATGCATACTTCAAAGGGAATTGAATAAAATGAAAGTCAAACACATTCAAACGAAACTTTTCGAATCAAATGAAAGTCAATTGCATTCTTAAAAGCTAATTGAATCGAATGAAAGTCAAACACATTCAAACAAAGCTTTTTGAATCAATTGAAATTTAAATGCATTTTTCATAGCTAATTGAATCAAATGAAAGTCAAACACATTCACACAAAGCTTTTTGAACCAAATGAAAGTCAAATGCATTCTTCAAAGCTAATTGAAACTAATGAAAGTCAAATACATTCATACAAACCTTTTTGAATCAAATGAAAGTCAAATGCAGTCTTAAAAGCTAATTGAATCGAATGAAAGTCAAACACATTCAAACAAAGCTTAATGAATCAAATGAAAGTCAATTGCATTCTTCAGAGCTAATTGAAACTAATGAAAGTCAAACGCATTCATACAAAGCTTTTTGAATAAAATGAAAGTCAAACACATTCAAAACAAAGCTTAATGAATCAAATGAAAGTCAAAATCATTCTTCAAAGCTATATGAATAAAATTAAAGTCAAACACATTCAAACAAAGCTTTTTGAATCAAATGAAAGTCAATGCATTCTTCAAAGCTAATTGATCCAAATGAAAGTCAAATACATTCAAACAAAGCTTTTTAAATCAAATGAAAGTCAAATGCATTCTTCAAAGCTAATTGAATATAATGAAAGTCAAACACATTCAAACAAAGCTTTTTGAATCAAATGAAATTAAAATGCATTCTTTAAAGCTAATTGAATAAAATGAAAGTCAAACACATTCAAACAAAGTTTTTTGAACCAATTGAAAGTCAAATGCATTTTTCAAAGCTAATTGAAACTAATGAAAGTCAAACACATTCAAACAAACCTTTTTGAAATAAATGAAAGTCAAATGCATTCTTAAAAGCTAATTAGATCGAATGAAAATCAAACACATTCAAACAAAGCTTTTTGAGTCAAATGAAAGTAAAATGCATTCTTCAAACCTAATTTAATCAAATGAAAGTCAATCACATTCAAACAAAACTTTTCTAATCAAATGAAAGTCAAATGGATTCTTCAAAGCTAATTGAAACAAATGAAAGTCAAACACATTCAAACAAAGCTTTTTGAATCAAATGAAAGTCAAATGCATACTTCAAAGGTGATTGATCCAAATGAAAGTCAAATACATTCAAACAATGCTTTTTAAATCAAATGAAAGTCAAATGCATTATTCAAAGCTAATTGAATATAATGAAAGTCAAATATATTCAAACAAAGCTTTTTGAATCAAATGAAATTAAAATGCATTCTTTAAAGCTAATTGAATAAAATGAAAGTCATACAAATTCAAACAAAGTTTTTTGAACTAAATGAAAATCGAATGCATTCTTCAAAGCTAATTGAAAATAATGAAAGTCAAACACATTCAAACAAACCTTCTTGAATCAAATGAAAGTCAAATGCATTCTTAAAAGCTAATTGAATCGAATGAAAGTCAAACACATTCAAACAAAGATTTTTGAACCAAATGAAAGTTAAATGCATTCTTCAAAGCTAATTGAAACTAATGAAAGTCAAAAGCATTCATACAAATATTTTTGAATAAAATGAAATTCAAATGCGTTCTTCAAAGCAAATTGAATCAAATGAAAGTCAAACACATTCAAACAAACCTTTTTGAATCAAATAAAAGTCAAATGCATTCTTAAAAGCTAATTGAATCGAATGAAAGTCAAACACATTCAAAAAAAGCTTTTTGAATCAAATGAAATTCAAATGAATTCTTCAAAGCTAATTGATCCAAATAAAAGTGAAACACATTCAAACAAAGCTTTTTGAATCAAATGAAAGTCAAATGCATACTTCAAAGGTAATTGAATCAAATGAAAGTCAAACACATTCAAACGAAACTTTTCGAATCAAACGAAAGTCAATTGCATTCTTAAAAGCTAATTGAATCGAATGAAAGTCAAACACATTCAAACAAAGCTTTTTTAATCAATTGAAATTTAAATGCATTTTTCAAAGCTAATTGAATCAAATGAAAGTCAAACACATTCACACAAAGCTTTTTGAACCAAATGAAAGTCAAATGCATTCTTCAAAGCTAATTGAAACTAATGAAAGTCAAATACATTCATACAAACCTTTTCGAATCAAATGAAAGTCAAATGCAGTCTTAAAAGCTAATTGAATTGAATGAAAGTCAAACACATTCAATATAGCTTTTGAATCAAATGAAATGCAAATGCATTCAACAATGCTAATAGAATAAATTAAAGTCAAACACATTCACACAAAGCTTTTTGAACCAAATGAAAGTCAAATGCATTCTTCAAAGCTAATTGAAACTAATGAAAGTCAAATACATTCATACAAACCTTTTTGAATCAAATGAAAGTCAAATGCAGTCTTAAAAGCTAATTGAATCGAATGAAAGTCAAACACATTCAAACAAAGCTTAATGAATCAATTGAAAGTCAATTGCATTCTTCAAAGCTAATTGGAACTAATGAAAGTCAAACGCATTCATACAAAGCTTTTTGAATAAAATGAAATTCAAATGCATTCTTCAAAGCTAATTGAATCAAATGAAAGTCAAACACATTCAAACAAACCTTTTTGAATCAAATGAAAGTCAAATGCATTCTTAAAAGCTAATTGAATCGAATGAAAGTCAAACACATTCAAAACAAAGCTTAATAAATCAAATGAAAGTCAAAATCATTCTTCAAAGCTAATTGAAACAAATGAAAGTCAAACACATTCAAACAAAGCTTTTTGAATCAAATGAAAGTCAAATGCATACTTCAAAGGAAATTGATCCAAATGAAAGTCAAATACATTCAAACAATGCTTTTTAAATCAAATGAAAGTCAAATGCATTATTCAAAGCTAATTGAATATAATGAAAGTCAAACACATTCAAACAAAGCTTTTTGAATCAAATGAAATTAAAATGCATTCTTTAAAGCTAATTGAAACTAATGAAAGTCAAATACATTCATACAAACCTTTTTGAATCAAATGAAAGTCAAATGCAGTCTTAAAAGCTAATTGAATCGAATGAAAGTCAAACACATTCAAACAAAGCTTAATGAATCAAATGAAAGTCAATTGCATTCTTCAAAGCTAATTGAAACTAATGAAAGTCAAACGCATTCATACAAAGCTTTTTGAATAAAATGAAATTCAAATGCATTCTTCAAAGCTAATTGAATCAAATGAAAGTCAAACACATTCAAACAAACCTTTTTGAATCAAATGAAAGTCAAATGCATTCTTAAAAGCTAATTGAATCGAATAAAAGTCAAACACATTCAAACCAAAGCTTAATAAATCAAATGAAAGTCAAAATCATTCTTCAAAGCTAATTGAAACAAATGAAAGTCAAACACATTCAAACAAAGCTTTTTGAATCAAATGAAAGTCAAATGCATACTTCAAAGGAAATTGATCCAAATGAAAGTCAAATACATTCAAACAATGCTTTTTAAATCAAATGAAAGTCAAATGCATTATTCAAAGCTAATTGAATATAATGAAAGTCAAACACATTCAAACAAAGCTTTTTGAATCAAATGAAATTAAAATGCATTCTTTAAAGCTAATTGAATAAAATGAAAGTCATACAAATTCAAACAAAGTTTTTTGAACCAAATGAAAGTCAAATGCATTCTTCAAAGCTAATTGAAAATAATGAAAGTCAAACACATTCAAACAAACCTTCTTGAATAAAATGAAAGTCAATTGCATTCTTAAAAGCTAATTAAATTAAATGAAAGTCAAACACATTCACACAAAGCTTTTTGAATCAAATGAAATTAAAATGCATTCTTTAAAGCTAATTGAAACTAATGAAAGTCAAATACATTCATACAAACCTTTTTGAATCAAATGAAAGTCAAATGCAGTCTTAAAAGCTAATTGAATCGAATGAAAGTCAAACACATTCAAACAAAGCTTAATGAATCAAATGAAAGTCAATTGCATTCTTCAAAGCTAATTGAAACTAATGAAAGTCAAACGCATTCATACAAAGCTTTTTGAATAAAATGAAATTCAAATGCATTCTTCAAAGCTAATTGAATCAAATGAAAGTCAAATACATTCAAACAAACCTTTTTGAATCAAATGAAAGTCAAATGCATTCTTAAAAGCTAATTGAATCGAATGAAAGACAAACACATTCAAAACAAAGCTTAATGAATCAAATGAAAGTCGAAATCATTCTTCAAAGCTATATGAATAGAATTAAAGTCAAACACATTCAAACAAAGCTTTTTGAATCAAATGAAAGTCAATGCATTCTTCAAAGCTAATTGATCCAAATGAAAGTCAAATACATTCAAACAAAGCTTTTTAAATCAAATGAAAGTCAAATGCATTCTTCAAAGCTAATTGAATATAATAAAAGTCAAACACATTCAAACAAAGCTTTTTGAATCAAATGAAATTAAAATGCATTCTTTAAAGCTAATTGAGTAAAATGAAAGTCAAACACATTCAAACAAAGTTTTTTAAACCAAATGAAAGTCAAATGCATTCTTCAAAGCTAATTGAAACTAATGAAAGTCAAACACATTCAAACAAACCTTTTTGAAATAAATGAAAGTCAAATGCATTCTTAAAAGCTAATTAGATCGAATGAAAATCAAACTCATTCAAACAAAGCTTTTTGAGTCAAATGAAAGTAAAAAGCATTCTTCAAACCTAATTTAATCAAATGAAAGTCAATCACATTCAAACAAAACTTTTCTAATCAAATGAAAGTCAAATGCATTCTTCAAAGCTAATTGAAACAAATGAAAGTCAAACACATTCAAACAAAGCTTTTTGAATCAAATGAAAGTCAAATGCATACTTCGAAGGTAATTAATCCAAATGAAAGTCAAATACATTCAAACAATGCTTTTTAAATCAAATGAAAGTCAAATGCATTATTCAAAGCTAATAGAATATAATGAAAGTCAAACACATTCAAACGAAAGTTTTCGAATCAAATGAAAGTCAAATGCATTCTTAAAAGCTAATTGAATATAATGAAAGTCAAACACATTCAAACAAAGCTTTTTGAATCAAATGAAATTAAAATGCATTATTTAAAGCTAATTCAGTAAAATGAAAGTCAAACACATTCAAACAAAGTTTTTTGAACCAATTGAAAGTCAAATGCATTTTTCAAAGCTAATTGAAACTAATGAAAGTCAAACACATTCAAACAAACCTTCTTGAATCAAATGAAAGTCAAATGCAGTTTTAAAAGCTAATAGAATCAAATGAAAGTCAAACACATTCACACAAAGCTTTTTGAACCAAATGAAAGTCAAATGCATTCTTCAAAGCTAATTGAAACTAATAAAAGTCAAATACATTCATACAAATCTTTTTGAATCAAATGAAAGTCAAATGCAGTCTTAAAAGCTAATTGAATCGAATGAAAGTCAAACACATTCAAACAAAGCTTAATGAATGAAATGAAAGTCAATTACATTCTTCAAAGCTAATTGAAACTAATGAAAGTCAAACGCATTCATACAAAGCTTTTTGAATAAAATGAAATTCAAATGCATTCTTCAAAGCTAATTGAATCAAATGAAAGTCAAACACATTCAAACAAACCTTTTTGAATCAAATGAAAGTCAAATGCATTCTTAAAAGCTAATTGAATCGAATGAAAGTCAAACACATTCAAAACAAAGCTTAATGAATCAAATGAAAGTAAAAATCATTCTTTAAAGCTATATGAATAAAATTAAAGTCAAACACATTCAAACAAAGCTTTTTGAATCAAATGAAAGTCAATGCATTCTTCAAAGCTAATTGATCCAAATGAAAGTCAAATACATTCAAACAAAGCTTTTTAAATCAAATGAAAGTCAAATGCATTCTTCAAAGCTAATTGAATATAATGAAAGTCAAACACATTCAAACAAAGCTTTTTGAATCAAATGAAATTAAAATGCATTCTTTAAAGCTAATTGAATAAAATGAAAGTCATACAAATTCAAACAAAGTTTTTTGAACCAAATGAAAGTCAAATGCATTCTTCAAAGCTAATTGAAAATAATGAAAGTCAAACACATTCAAACAAACTTTCTTGAATCAAATGAAAGTGAAATGCATTCTTAAAAGCTAATTAAATCGAATGAAAGTCAAACACATTCAAACAAAGCTTAATGAAGCAAATAAAAGTCAAATGCATTCTTCAAAGCTAATTGATCCAAATGAAAGTCAAACAAATTCAAACAAAGCTTTTTGAATCAAATGAAAGTCAAATGCATTCTTCAAAGCTAATTGAATAGAATGAAAGTCAAACACATTCAAACAAAGCTTAATGAATCAAATGAAAGTCAAATGCATTCTTCAAAGCTAATTGATCCAAATGAAAGTCAAACACATTCAAACAAAGCTTTTTGAATCAAATGAAAGTCAATGCATAATTCAAAGGTAATTGAATCAAATGAAAGTCAAACACATTTAAACGAAACTTTTCGAATCAAATGAAAGTGAAATGCAGTCTTAAAAGCTAATTGAATCGAATGAAAGTCAAACACATTCAAATATAGCTTTTGAATCAAATGAAATGCAAATGCATTCAACAATGCTAGTAGAATCAAATGAAAGTCAAACACATTCACACAAAGCTTTTTGAACCAAATGAAAGTCAAATGCATTCTTCAAAGCTAATTGAAACTAATGAAAGTCAAATACATTCATACAAACTGATTAGGGGATTTTTATCCACCAATCACCGTCTGACAAGTGGACCAACCAGGTTCCGCCACGTGTCCTTCACTAAGGCCAACAGGAGCCTGCCACGTGTCAGTCACAGATACGTCCTCTACGGACCACTTAAGACACGCCACGTGTCCGCCCATGCCAAATGGGAAAACCGGCCATCAAGGCCCAGTCCAGTCTAGAGGCCCGGTCAGCCCTAGGTTTACCTTAAACCTAGAGAGTTGCACGCTTCTCAAGGCTATAAATACTCGATTAATCCTCATTAATCACAGAATCGAATAATCAAGAGATCAAGCAGAGAAGAACAGAGTTATTAACAACCGGCTAATCTCGCTAACAACGCAGATTACCAACACTAAGCACTCTCACCTGGAGAGATCTCATTACTTTATTTTCTGTATTAATTACTCCTTAATCAGGTACTAACTTGACCGTTGGAGGCGGAGCTCTCAGGAGTCTCCGTTATTTTGCAGGTACAGGCGTCCGGTTCCAGTCTCGGAATTGTAACTCTCCCGCAGGACATCAGAAAACCCCGAAACATTTGGCGCCGTCTGTGGGGAGAGTACTTCAGAGATGGCATCCAAGTCTGTACCGACTCCAGAAGAGAGGCGTCCCCTAGACGACCCTCAAGTTCAGTCGGACCATGATACCGAAAGTGAATTTGAAGTTGAAACTCATACAGCTCCAGACGGGACCCTAAGGGCCCGACGTACCCGTCATACCGAAATGAGGGAACGGGAGTATCTTCAAACAGGAAGCGAGCCAGCAGGCGCACCGCTTGCTCGGCAACAGCCGACTGATGGGTCTGCTCCCATCACAAGGAACGAACTCATGACCTTCATGAGGGACTTCAAGGGAGAGATCCAAGAGTTGATCAACAAAAAACCGCCTGCTTCAGTCAAAGAGCAGTCGGCCAAGAAACCTTCCACTTCACTGAAGAGGAAGCCAGTTCAAGGGCGAGAGGCGACTCCCCATCCTAAATCCAAGAAGCGGGAGCCATCTGCTCTTGATTTCACAAAACTCCGTTATCCTACGGGAAATAGGAAACCGGTTCGTCATATTCAGGCGGACGGGTCAAAGCAAACGTTCACAGATGCTCGGCACCTGCTAGAGCAGAAGAAGAGTGACCGATTATCAGAGTCGGCTTCTACTTCAAATTTTCAGGACAGTTTGCGAAATGCCTCGATGAGGCATACTCAGTCGTACCATGAGAGTCAGTCAGGCGGCACCTCCCGTCAGTCCGGCTTTCATAGTGCCCAGGCGGTACCAAACTTACCATTTGTGCCGCAACAACAGTATTTTATGCAGCCACCTCCATTTGGTGGACCTGCAGCAAAAAAACGTCCATCCTATGGACTGGCAGCTACGGCTGCTTAGACTTGGTGAACAGCCGTCGGCCTTCTCCAAGGAAATTACTGAAGCCGCTCAGCCGGCCAAAGTAAAAAATGTTCTAGTAGGCGCCTATGACGGCACTACTAACCCAGAAGACCATCTGATGGCATTCACCAACCTGATGTACCTTCAAGGGTTGGATGATCCCACTTGGTGCAAATGTTTCCCAGCGACTCTCAAGGGAATTGCACAGCAATGGTTCGGCAACCTGCCGACTGGTTGTGTAAACAGCTTCAGGACGCTTGCTTACTTATTTGCCTCCAACTTCGCAATGAACATCCCTGCGAAGAAAACGACCCTTGATTTGGGAACAATTCAGCAGGGCGAGAAAGAGGGGCTTCGTTCCTACATCAGGCGGTTCAACCTGATGAGAATACAGATTCAGGGGTTACCGGATGAGGTAGCTTATACTGACTTTTTTAGAGGTCTCAAAGACGGGTCTACCTTCAAATTTGATTTAGTTCGAAAAAGGGTGGCGACTCTTCAAGAGGCCTTGATTGAAGCAGAAGCCTATATACAGGCGACTGATCTGTGTACGATGAAACAGTCGGACGGGAAGAGGTTCGACAAAAGAGAGGGACGACAGAAACAGTCGTCCAACAAAGATGAAAAAAGAAAAGAGGTCTGGGCGGCTGATTCCTCTAAACAGCCGGCCCAGAAAAAGAAAAAAGAATTCAAACCATACTCCCCAAAGTATGTGTTTAACAAGGATAACCAGTTTATCCTAAAAGAAATAAAGGGACGGCTCTCAATTGAGAAGCCGCTCCCCATGAAGGGTTCTGCGAGCAACCGGAACCAAGACAAAATCTGTGCTTATCATGATGACATTGGTCATCACACCAATGACTGCATCAGTCTCATGCGGTACCTAGACCGCTTGGCTGATCAAGGTGATCTTGACACTTATGTCAAGAAATCTATGGGGAATACTTCCTCAAAAAAGCAGTCGGCCAAAAAGAATCAACAGGCCGACAGTTCCGATACAGATGATGCAGTCGTCTACACCATTGCAGGCGGCTTCTCAGGAGGCGGCCCCACTATTAGGGGCAACAAAGATAATATAAGGCGGTTAGATGTAAATTCCGTTCACCAAGAACGGCCGTCCAAATATACATTTCCTGAGATTGTCATCACTGAAGAGGATCTAGGAGGAATAAGGGGGCCGCATGACGACCCTCTCGTTATTGAATGTAAAGTGGCCAACCAGAGAGTTGGCCGAATCCTCATAGATACCGGGAGCTCTTCAGATCTCATCAGCAGCAAATGTCTGTCAAAACTGAAATATCAGACGGACTGCATACATCCGGCCTCCCACCCTTTAATAGGTTTTGGAGGAGGAGTCGTCCACCCACTGGGACGAGTGGATCTACCCATTCGCCTGGGCGAAAAAGGGGAAGGACGACACATGGTAGTCCGGTTCCTAGTGGTAGAGGAACTCTCGGCCTACAACATGATTCTGGGTCGACCAACCCTGAATAATTCCAAGGCTGTTATAATCCCGTCACTTATGCTGCTTAAGTTTGAAAGGGATAATGGAACAGTCGGCTCCCTAAGGGGAGATCAGAGGATGGCCCGAGAGTGCTATCTCTCGGATGTCAAGCCCACTGTTATGGCCACTGGGTCAAGTGGAGAAAAAACAGACCTTGACAATGTCAAGGAGAGTGCGCCTGTTCAAGAAACAGGCGACAGAAAAAGAAAGGCGTCCCAGACAGAGTCCGCAAGAAAGGCAAGAAAATAGCAATCATTGGCAGAGGACCGGCCGGATGAGTTCCGCCCTCAGCCGGCTGGTGAGCATGCGGACCTGATATTAGACGACTCCCATCCTGACCGAACAGTCAAAGTAGGGACGACTGCTCTGAGAAACCTTGGTGACGACTTTCACAACCTGTTGAAAGAATACAAGGACATCTTTGCATTTGAAGTCCATGAAATGCCAGGCATTAGTCCTGATCTGGCAGTACACAAACTCGCTGTGGATCCGAAAAAGAAGCCGGTACGACAAAAGAAGCGGAACCATGGTGAAGAAAGAGGTCAGGCGGCAGCCGCCGAAGTCAAAAAATTACTTGATGCAGGGTTCATTCGGCAATGTTACTTCCCAGATTGGGTTGCAAATGTGGTGCTTGTTAAAAAGCCGAATGGCACCTGGCGAATGTGTGTAGACTACACAGACTTGAACAAGGCGTGCCCCAAAGACAGTTACCCTCTGCCTAAAATTGATAACCTGGTCGACTCAACAGCCGGCCATGCCTTGATGAGTTTTATGGATGCCTATTCTGGTTTTCATCAAATTCCTTTATGGAAGAAAGATCAGGAGAAGACGGCCTTCGTCACTGATCAGGGATTATACTGTTACACGGTCATGCCGTTTGGTCTTAAGAATGCCCCGGCTACCTTCCAACGAATGATAAACACAGTGTTCTTTGATCAGATTGGGAGAAACGTCGAGGCATACATTGATGATATGATTGTCAAGACTAAACTTCAGGAAGATCATCTGACGGACCTCCGAGAAACTTTCGCCACACTCAGGCGGCACCATGTCATGCTCAATCCCAAGAAATGTGTATTTGGAGTTGAGTCTGGGAAATTTCTCGGATTCCTTATCAACCAGAGAGGAATAGAGGCGAACCCTGAGAAGGTACAGGCGGTCATTGACATGCAGTCGCCTCGTACCGTCCGAGAGGTTCAGAAGTTAACAGGTTGTCTGGCGGCCTTGGGAAGATTCCTAAGCCGATCAGGCGACAAATGCCTATACTTTTTCCAGGCAATTAAGAAAAAGGCAAGGTTTGAATGGGGGCCGGATGCTGAGGCCGCCTTCCAGAAATTAAAGGTTCACTTGCATTCCTTGCCGAGGCTGGTCAGCCCTTTGCCCAAAGAAAATCTCTACATGTACCTAGCCGTCTCTGATCATGCGTTAAGCGCGGTGCTCCTTGCTGAAAGGGACGGCTGTCAACTTCCGGTCTACTTTGTCAGTCACGTACTGAAAAACTCCGAGTTGAGGTATCCCCTAGTGGAGAAATTTGGTCTTGCACTCTTCATGGCTGTTAAAAAATTGAAGCCCTACTTTCTGGCACATGCAGTCGTCGTGTATACCGACCAACCGATCAAGCGGCCCCTTACCACCATGGAGTCCTCCGGACGAATGATCAAATGGGCCATAGAAATGCAGAGTCTCGAAGTTACTTTCGAGCCTAGAAAAGCAGTGAAGGGGCAAGCCTTTGCTGACTTTATTGTAGAGATGACTCGTCCTCCTGACTCTCAAGTTCCAGACCAAGTCTGGAAGGTATATGTGGACGGAAGCTCTACTTCAAACGGTTGTGGAGCAGGCGTCGTATGTCAATCTCCAGAGGGCGACAGGTTCGAGTATGCTCTACGCTTCAGTTTCCAGGCTTCAAACAATGAGGCAGAATATGAAGCTTTACTAGCCGGGATCCGCATGTGTAAGGCGGCAGGGGCAAGGAAAATAGACGCATGTTCTGATTCACAACTGATAGTGAGTCAGTACAATGGCGAATACGAAGCAACACATCCGGCCATGATCAAGTATTTACAGGCGGTCCGACAAGCAGTCGGCTCCCTTGAGGATTTCCATCTGATCCAAGTGCCGAGATCAGAAAACAACCAGGCAGATGCACTTTCAAAATTAGCATCATCCGCCTCCTCCGATACTCCTCGAACTGTTTTTTGGGAAGTAATGGAGAAGAGAAGCATCGAGGAAAATCCTATTGGAATCCTAGACAGAAGCTCAACCTGGATGGATTCAATCAGGGCATATCTGACAAACGGTACACTGCCGGATGATCCTCAACAGGCGGCAGCACTGAAAAAACGAGCCTCCTGTTTTGAAATGATACAGGGAGAACTTCACAAGAGGGGGCACCTTCAACCCTTCTTAAAGTGTGTTACTCCTGAAAAGGGACGAGAGATACTAGATGATCTTCACTCTGGTTTCTGTGCTTCCCATATAGGTGGTAGGATGCTTGCTCAAAGGGCAAGACGGCAGGGCTACTTTTGGCCTACTTTGGAAGCAGATGCAATGGAGATGGTGAAAAAAATGTGACAAGTGCCAAAGGTTTGGCAAATTAATTCACCGTCCGGCTACTGACCTCACTACCATTCACAGCCCACTACCGTTTGCTAAGTGGGGCATGGACATTCTGGGTCCATATACGCCTGCTACAGGCGGCAGAAGGTATATACTTGTTGCCGTTGACTACTTCACTAAATGGGTAGAGGCGGAGGCTGTAAAGGGAATCAAGACGAAAGATGTAATTTCATTCATTTGGAAAAACGTCATCACTCGGTTCGGGGTTCCCATGTCTATGGTTTTTGATAATGGTCCCCAATTTGAGACGCCTGTTCTCAAAAGCTGGTTGGGAGACCAAGGAATTGCACATTACTTTGCATCTGTCGGCCGTCCACAAGCAAACGGCCAGGTAGAAGCCTTTAATAAAATCATCTCAGACGGTCTCAAGAAAAAGATTGAACGAGCAGGCGGCCTATGGGCAGATGAACTACCACATGTTCTTTGGGCCATTAGGACGACTGAAAAAGGGGCGACTGGAGAAACTCCATTCCTCCTAACTTATGGTGCAGAAGCTGTTCTTCCAATAGAACACTACGAGCCGACTCTTCGAGTAATGCTGTATAACGAAGAGGCAAACTGGGAAGCCATGCGCCTGGCATTAGACTCACTTCCTGAAAAGAGGGGCAATGCTGTTTTGCGCCATGAGATCTATCGCCTGAGAATGACTAGATCATACAACAAAAAAGTACACAGACGTCCACTCAAAATAGGGGACTTTGTACTTAGAAAGATGGAAGCAGTCGGTAGGGCTAATGAGTCTGGCAAACTAACTCCCAACTGGGAAGGACCCTACCGAATCTATGAGGAAGTCAGGGACGGTACCTACCGTCTGGAAACACCAGACGGACAACCGTTGCCCCGAACTTGGAATGTAGATAACCTTAAAAAGTATTTCTTCTGAATGATGTAAAGTAAAGAGCTACTTAATAAAGTTTGCACTTACTATTCAATTTTGTATTACGAGGGGCATGCCGTCTGTACATTTACAGTCGGCTACTCTCCATTGAGTTTCACTCTTTATCTTTAGAGGGGCATGCCGTCTGTTCCTTTACAGTCGGCTACTCTCCATCGAGTATTTTACTCACAATACTTAGCTAAAAAGATTAGGGCCTGGCCGATCCTGTGACTAACAGGCAGCTACCCTTCTTTTACTTAGCACCTACGTTCACCAAGAACTTACCAAGGCCACCGGCCGAATGATCAGACCAGGCGCCAAGCCACCTGATCAAATCACAGAACTAATTCGACCTGTCCCAACATTATAGCAGGCGTCCGACGGCATCCCTCCGGATGAAATTCGTCGCAGAGAGCAGCTCCCTTTTGGGTGGAACATTGTTCTATAAACAAATTACACGGCACCTATACGACTGTCCCCAAGGGCAACCACGTAGCCGTTTTTGAGACAAGGATAACTCTATCACTAACCAAACCAGTGGTAGCAGTTGACATCTGAGTCAGATGACCGCCTGTATTACTTGGGATAAATGCAGGGGGTACCTATTGAGTTAATAGCCAACAAACATTGGCGAATCAAGGGGTCTAGCCGGCCTACGCCGCCTGGTACCTCTACTTCTCAAACAAAAGTGACGGCGACTGAGTAACTCCAAAGTTAACTCATAGTCACTCCTTCAAATTTGGTATGGAATCTAAAAAGTTTGAGTCGTCCGCCTGTTTTAAACAAACAAGGGCACTCGAACCCCTATTCCTACTGGATAAACTATTGAGTTAATAGCCAACAAACATTGGTGAATCAAGGGTCTAGCCGGCCTACGCCGCCTGATACCTCTACTACTCAATCAAGATTGTGACGAAGACTAAGTAACTCCTATGTAACTTAATAGTCACTCAAACTTAGTATGGAGCCTAAAAGGTATGAGTCGTCCACTTGTTTTTAATAAACAAAGGCTCTCAACCAATACTCTTGCTAGGTTAACAAATAACGAGTTAAAAGCCAACATTGGCAATAAAGGGAAACAACCGGTACCCGCCGCTTGTTTTCCTACTTAATTCCCTGGCTACTAGGTAATTCTATTTACTTGGTCAAATTGAATAAAGAGTTCGAATACCGATTGATTAAATGGCCGACTGATCATCTAGCCTGGAAACAGACAACCAGTCGTCCAGGGGCATAGGCGGCATACTTACTATTTGTACCTGTCTTAACGTTCGGCCATACACAACAGTCGGTCTAGTGAGCAAATTAAAAATACTTAGACAAATTTGAACCAAAACAAAAATTTGATTAAAAATGAGCCGGCCATAAAAGACCAGCAATATTCAAAACCCCGGCCCCCTGGCCGGGTAATTACAAAGCAAACGGCACGCAGGCCGTAAAAAGAAAAAATACTTGAAGCTTAAGAAGGGGGCAGTTCAGTATCAGCAGCAGCCGCCTGGTCAGCACTCTTCTTGCTGGACTCGGCCTTAGCTGACCATCTTTTGATGCCTTACCCCCAAGTGGCACAAGCGCCACAACCGGCTCTTCCTCCTCCAACGCACCGTCCAACGCCTCTTCTTCAGCAGCCGCCAGGATCTGTTGATTATATATTTCCGAACACTGGCGGTACGTTCTTTCCCATGAGGCAAAGTCGGCACTGGGGAACAGTCGTTCCCAGGTCATGCGTTGGATTTGAGCGGAGTCTTCCACCATCTCCCGGACGAGCTCTTGTTTCTCTTGCTCGGCCTTATCCGAGAGCTCTTGGGTAAGACTCTTCTCCTGGTTCACCAGGCGTTCTTTTACGTTGGCCAAAGATTTCTCCATGGCTTCGTAAGAGTGCATTTTTTGGCGAAGGGGTTTCAGCTCGGCTTTAAGGTTGGTGACGGTCCCCTCCAGCTCGTCAACCTTCTTTTGGGCCGCCTCTAGCTGAGCCCGAACAGCGGCGGTCGCCTGCGCCTGATAATAAAGAAGATCAATGGTCAGTACTTCATTTTGGGCAATTTGAAACATTGCCTTATCACAGCTGGAGGCGGCCATAGCCTTTGCGGCCTTTACCTCTTTGTTTTTCCGATCAATCGGCTTGCGTAGGCTGTTGACTCGGAGCAGGGCCTAAGTACAAAGAAAAACAGGCGTCAGTTTCCAGATAAAAAGTTAGCAGGCGTCCTAGCACTCAAAAGCTAAAAAATATACTAAGTATACCTCAGCAAGGACCCCTGAAATTCCATCAAGGTCAAGGGTGCCGGCACCCTTGACCGCCTCCCTGTCAGATGGAGGAACTACTTTAACCATAGACTTGGCTACCTCAACTAAGTCTAGTCCCTGGGGGCCGGCTGCATTAAGCGAAAGGAAAAAACAAGTTAGACCTAATCAAGAAGGAAGCAAGGGTGAGTTTTTACAAGCAAGTGTCCATACATCTAGGCGGCCCCGCCTGGGTTTTTGAAGAAGTGGCCGGCTGCTTCTCAGCCGCCACTGTTTTCCTGGAAGACCCAGGAGAGCTTGCAACAGTCGTCCTCCGGGCCTTGGGGTCCGGCTGTTGCGAGGAAGAAGCCCTTGGAGTGCCAGACTGAAAACAAAAAGAGTTAGTATATGCATAAGACAACTAAAAGAGGAAGAGTTTTCAAAGCTTACCAAGGGTGCCTCCTTGTTAGGGGAGTCGGCATACGTCTGTTTCATGAGCGAGGCCCGCAATATGGCCGCTGCAGTCTTGGATGCTGTTATTTTACTCATGGCGTCAGCTGCAAGAAATAAACAGCAAAGTTAGTAAAAATCCCAAGTAAACAAGGCGTGAAAAAACAGAGTATTCGTCAGGCCGGCTACCTCTAGAGCACCGACTGCTGAGGCCACAGGCGGCCAAGAAGTACTCGTCATAGAGCCACTTGAAGCTCGGGACGCAGTTTAGGGGTACTTGCTCTCGTACCCCTGAAGTAGAGTTCACCCTAGTCTCTACTTTGAAGAGTCCTTTGTCTAGGATCTCTTTTTTAGCCTTTGGGGGAACAGGCGGCATGCTGCGGCCGCCTGCGAGAAGAGGCGGATCCCTATTCCACTTGTTAAAACGTTTGTTCAGCTCCGTGTCTGAACCCTCGATAATAAGGAAGGTGTTCCGCCAATCCTTCCATTTGTTCGCCTTACCTTTTGTCATAAGGTAACCCCTATGGCTTGTTAGTTGGTACCAGCCGGTACCTCCCGACTTAGGGGTCCGGCTGAGATAGTTCATATGGGTGAAAGCCTCAAAGCTTGGCTCCACCCCGTACATTTCGCACCCGGCCACATAGCCGAGTACGTTTACCCAAGAGTTGGGGGCTAACTGCCATAACCCCAGATCATACCCATCTAAAATCCGCTGAACAGCCGGATGTAATGGGAAGCGCAGTCCAGCTTTGATGGCCGCCACATAGCAGCCAAAGCAGCCGTCACCATAGCTGGTACCAGCCGGCCAGACGACAGTATCTTCTGGATCCGGCACAAACAGTAAAAACTCCGGGCCCATTTTGTGGTTAGCAATAAAGCTCGCCACGTTGTCTCGCATGGTTGCAATCCGGCCCCGGGGTACCCTGCAGTAGTAGGGGGCGTTTTCCTCTCTGTAAGAGGCGGACGGCTCTGCCCAATTATCCCCCTTCTCAACTGCATGAGAACGTCTCGCCTCTTGTAGGCGGCTATGTTTTTCTTCTGAGCCAGGAGAACTGTGGCCAGAAGAGCTGGATTCGGACTCGTCCCCTGACGAGTCCGAAGAGGACGACTCCTCCCCTCTCCTAGAGGGGCCCGCCTCCTCTCCCTTAGAAGGAGCAGAAGGAAAATTAGACATGTCCACGGTAAGATGGGAAGGGAACACCTTGGTCCCTCTCTCAGAACTGTCGGCTTGACAGTCGCCTCGTTCTACATCTGGCGCCTGGTCAGATGTTTCACTAAGGAGCACCCTTTGGGAGGAGCCGTCTGAGTTTGATATCATAGCAGTCTTTTTTGTTCTAGCCATCACGTTCTGCATAGACACAGATACAGTCGGACTTTGTATAAAGGGCAAAGATGGGTCCAGAAAAGGGCAGGCGGCACTCCTAGTCCTAGATTCAGCCGTCCCCGGTGACCGGCTGATCACTAACTTAGGGCGTGTCGTGTGCTTCCATGGTGCCATTTCAAAAAATAAAAAGAAAATTAAGAGTAAGAGAACTGAGTTACCTGAACGAGTGACGGTTGATGAAGTCCTGGAAGTTCGGGTCAGTCGGCTTGTCAGAACAGGCGGTAGGCAGAAAAAGTCCGAAATGTCAGAGCAAGTTCAGGGGTCCGAATGTTCTCGCAAAGTTCTCAAATGTGAAAATGACCGAAGTCAGCACTTCCTTTTATAGGCAAAGTGAGAAGGCGAAGGGTCGCTTCCAAATTCAAAATTTGGGCGGGAAAATCTCTTGGCCGTTTGCAAGGTGACACCTGTAACAGGCCGTCGCCTGTCACCGTGCGACACCTGTCACAGGCGACCCGTGACCAGTCACGTGCCACCTGTGAGGGGCAAATGATTAGGGGATTTTTATCCACCAATCACCTTCTGACAAGTGGACCAACCAGGTTCCGCCACGTGTCCTTCACGAAGGACAACAGGAGCCTGCCACGTGTCAATCACAGATACGTCCTCTACGGACCACTATAGACACGCCACGTGTCCACCCATGCCAAATGGGACAACCGGCCATCAAGGCCCAATTCAGTCTAGAGGCCCTATCAGCCCTAGGTTTACCTTAAACCTAGAGAGTTGCACGCTTCTCAAGGCTATAAATACTCGATTAATCCTCATTAATCAGGGGATCGAATAATCAAGAGATCAAGCAGAGAAGAACAGAGTTATTAACAACCGGCTAATCTCGCTAACAACGCAGATTACCAACACTGATCACTCTCACCTAGAGAGATCTCATTACTTTAATTTCTGTATTAATTACTCCTTAATCAGGTACTAACTTGACCGTTGGAGGCGGAGCTCTCAGGAGTCTCCGTTATTTTGCAGGTACAGGCGTCCGGTTCCAGTCTCGGAATTGTAACTCTCCCGCAGGACATCAGAAAACCCCGAAACAAAAGTCAAATGCATTCAATCAAAGCTAATTGAATCTAATGAAAGTCAAAAACATCTAAAAAAAATCTAATTAAATCAAATGATAGTCAAACACATTCAAAAAAAGCTAATTGAATCAAAAGACAGTCAAACACATTCAAACAAAGCTATTTGAACTAAATGAAAGTAAAATGCAATCTACAAAGCTAATTGAATCAAATGAAAGCTAAACACATTCAAACAAACGTAATAGAATCGAATGAAAGTCAAACACATTCAAACAGAGCTAATTGAATCAAATGAAAGTCAAACACATTCAAACAAAGCTTTTTGAATCAAATGAAAGTCAAATGCATTTAACAAAACTAATTGAATCAAATGAAAGTCAAACACATTCAAACAGAGCTAATTGAATAATATGAAAGTCAAACACATTCAAATAGAGCTTTTTGAATCAAATGAAGGTCAAATGCAATCTACCAAGCTAATTGAATCAAATGAAAGTCAAACACATTAAAACAAAGCTAATTGAATCAAATGTAAGTCAAACACATTCAAACCGAGCTTTTTGAATCAAATAAAACTCAAATGCATTCAACAAAGCTAATTGAATTAAACAACAGTCAAAAACATCTAAAAAAATCTAATTAATCAAATGAAAGTCAAACACATTCAGACAAACCTATTTGAATCAAATAAAAGTCAAATGTATTCTACAAATCTAATTGAATCAAATGAAAGTAAAAACATCTAAAAAATTCAAATTAAATCAATAAAAGGTCAAACACATTCAAATAAAACTATTTGAATCAAATGAAAGTCAAAAGCATTCTATAAAGCTAATTAAATCAAATGAAAGTCAAACACATTCAAACAAAGCTAATCGAATCAAATCAAAGTAAAACACTTTTAAACAAACCTAATTGAATAAAATGAAAGTCAAAGACATTCAAACAGAGCTAATTGAATTAAATGAAAGTCAAAACACATTCAAAAAGTGCTTTTTGAATCAAATGAAGGTCAATTGCAATCTACAAAATCTACAAAGCTAATTGAATCAAATGAAAGTCAAACACATTCAAACAAAACTAATTGAATCAAATGAAAGTCAAAAACATTAAAAAATACCTAATTAAATCAAATGAAAGTCAAACACATTCTAACAAAGCTTTTTGAATCAAATGAAAGTCAAATGCATTCTACGAAGTTAATTGAATCAAATGAAAGTCAAAAACATTCGAACAAAGCCAATTAAATCAAATGAAAGTCAAGCACATTCAAACAAAGCTTTTTAAATCAAATGAAAGTCAAATTCATTCAACAAAGCTAATTGAATCAGATGAAAGTCAAACACATTCAAACAACGCTAATTAAATCAAAAGAAAGTCAAACACATTCAAACAAACCTAATTGAATCAAATGAAAGTCAAACACATTCAAACAGAGCTAATTGAATAAAATGAAAGTCAAACACATTCAAAAAGAGCTTTTTGAAACAAATGAAGATCAAATGCATTTAAGAAAGCTAATTGAATCAAATGAAAGTCAAACACATTCAAACAAAACTAATTGAATCAAATATAAGTCAAACACATTCAAACAGAGCTTTTTAAATCAAATGAAAGTCAAATGCATTCAACAAAGCTAATTAAATCAAATGAAAGTAAAAAACATTTAAAAAAACCTAATTAAATCAAATGAAAGTCAAACACATTCAAACAAAGCTATTTGTATCAAATGAAAGTCAAATGCATTCTACAAAGCTAATTGAATCAAATGAAAGTAAAAAACATTCGAACAAAGGCAATTGAATCAAATGAAAGTCAAACACATTCAAACAAAGCTTTTTGAATCAATTAAAGTCAAATGCATTCAACAAAGCTAATTGAATCAAATGAAAGTCAAAAACATCTAAAAAAATCTAATTAAATCAAATGATAGTCAAACACATTCAAAAAAAGCTAATTGAATCAAACGAAAGTCAAACACATTCAAACAAAGCTATTTGAACTAAATGAAAGTAAAATGCAATCTACAAAGCTAATTGAATCAAATGAAAGCTAAACACATTCAAACAAACGTAATAGAATCGAATGAAAGTCAAACACATTCAAACAGAGCTAATTGAATCAAATGAAAGTCAAACACATTCAAACAAAGCTTTTTGAATCAAATGAAAGTCAAATGCATTTAACAAAGCTAATTGAATCAAATGAAAGTCAAACACATTCAAACAGAGCTAATTGAATCAAATGAAAGTCAAACACATTCAAATAGAGCTTTTTGAATCAAATGAAGGTCAAATACAATCTACAAAGCTAATTGAATCAAATTAAAGTCAAACACATTAAAACAAAGCTAATTGAATCAAATGTAAGTCAAACACATTCAAACAGAGCTAATTGAATCAAATGAAAGTCAAACACATTCAAATAGAGCTTTTTGAATCCAATGAAGGTCAAATGCAATCTACAAAGCTGATTGAATCAAATGAAAGTCAAACACATTAAAACAAAGCTAATTGAATCAAATGTAAGTCAAACACATTCAAACAGAGCTTTTTGAATCAAATAAAACTCAAATGCATTCAAAAAAGCTAATTGAATCAAACAAAAGTCAAAAACATCTAAAAAAATCTAATTAAATCAAATGAAAGTCAAACACATTCAGACAAACCTATTTTTATCAAATAAAAGTCAAATGTATTCTACAAATCTAATTGAATCAAGTGAAAGTAAAAACATCTAAAAAATTCAAATTAAATCAATAAAAGGTCAAACACATTTAAACAAAACTATATGAATCAAATGAAAGTCAAAAGCATTCTATAAAGCTAATTAAATCAAATGAAAGTCAAACACATTCAAACAAAGCTAATTGAATCAAATCAAAGTAAAACACATTCAAACTAACCAAATTGAATCAAATGAAAGTCAAACACATTCAAACAGAGCTAATTGAATCAAATGAAAGTCAAACACATTCAAAAAGAGCTTTTTGAATCAAATGAAAGTTCAAATGCAAAGAAAGCTAATTGAATCAAATGAAAGTCAAACACATTCAAACAAAGCTAATCGAATCAAATGTAAGACAAACACATTCAAACAGAGCTTTTTGAACCAAATGAAAATCAAATGCATTCAACAAAGCTAATTAAATCAAATGAAAGTCAAAAACATCTAAAAATACCTAATTAAATCAAATGAAAGTCCAACACATTCAAACAAAGCTATTTGTGTCAAATGAAAGTCAAATGCATTCTACAAAGCTAATTGAATCAAATGGAAGTAAAAAACATTCGAACAAAGCCAATTGAATCCAATGAAAGTCAAACACATTCAAACAAAGCTTTTTGAATCAAATGAAAGTCAAATGCATTCAACAAAGCTAATTGAATCAAATGAAAGTCAAAAAACATCTAAAAAAATCTAATTAAATCAAATGATAGTCAAACACATTCAAAAAAAGCTAATTAAATCAAACGAGAGTCAAACACATTCAAACAAAGCTATTTGAACTAAATGAAAGTAAAATGCAATCTACAAAGCTAATTGAATCAAATGAAAGCTAAACACATTCGAACAAACCTAATAGAATCGAATGAAAGTCAAACACATTCAAACAGAGCTAATTGAATCAAATGAAAGTCAAACACATTCAAATAGAGCTTTTTGAATCAAATGAAGGTCAAATACAATCTACAAAGCTAATTGAATCAAATGAAAGTCAAACACATTAAAACAAAGCTAATTGAATCAAATGTAAGTCAAACACATTCAAACAGAGCTAATTGAATCAAATGAAAGTCAAACACATTCAAATAGAGCTTTTTGAATCAAATGAAGGTCAAATGCAATCTACAAAGCTAATTGAATCAAATGAAAGTCAAACACATTAAAACAAAGCTAATTGAATCAAATGTAAGTCAAACTCATTCAAACAGAGCTTTTTGAATCAAATAAAACTCAAATGCATTCAACAAAGCTAATTGAATCAAACAAAAGTCAAAAACATCTAAAAAAATCTAATTAAATCAAATGAAAGTCAAACACATTCAGACAAACCTATTTGAATCAAATAAAAGTCAAATGTATTCTACAAATCTAATTGAATCAAATGAAAGTAAAAACATCTAAAAAATTCAAATTAAATCAATAAATGGTCAAACACATTTAAACAAAACTATATGAATCAAATGAAAGTCAAAAGCATTCTATAAAGCTAATTGAATCAAATGAAAGTCAAACACATTCAAACAAAGCTAATTGAATCAAATCAAAGTAAAACACATTCAAACTAACCAAATTGAATCAAATGAAAGTCAAACACATTCAAACAGAGCTTGATTAGGGGATTTTTATCCACCAAGCGCCGTTTGACAAGTGGACCAACCAGGTTCCGCCACGCGTCCTCCACGGACCACTTGAGACACGCCACGTGTCCACCCATGCCAAATGGGACAACCGGCCTTCAAGGCCCATTTCAGTCTAGAAGCCCGATCGGCCCTAGGTTTACCTTAAACCTAGAGAGTTGCACGCTTCCCAAGGCTATAAATACTCGATTAATCCTCATTAATCAGGGGACCGAATACATTACGGAACACACTAATAACCGGCTGATCTCGCTAGCAAAGCAGATTACCTACATTAAATACCCTCACCTAGAGAGACCTTATTACTTTAATTTCTGTATTAATTACTCCTTAATCAGGTACTAACTTGACCGTTGGAGGCGGAGCTCTCAGGAGTCTCCGTTATTTTGCAGGTACAGGCGTCCGGTTCCAGTCTCGGAATTGTAACTCTCCCGCAGGACATCAGAAAACCCCGAAACATTTGGCGCCGTCTGTGGGGAGAGTACTTCAGAGATGGCATCCAAGTCTGTACCGACCCCAGAAGAGAGGCGTCCCCTAGACGACCCTCAAGTTCAGTCGGACCATGATACCGAAAGTGAATTTGAAGTTGAAACTCATACAGCTCCAGACGGGACCCTAAGGGCCCGCCGTACCCGTCATACTGAAATAAGGGAACGGGAGTATCTTCAAACAGGAAGTGAGCCAGCAGGCGCACCGCTTGCTCGGCAACAGCCGACTGATGGGTCTGCTCCCATCACAAGGAACGAACTCATGACCTTCATGAGGGGATTCAAGGGAGAGATCCAAGAGTTGATCAACAAAAAACCGCCTGCTTCAGTCAAAGAGCAGGCGGCCAAAAAACCTTCCACTTCACTGAAGAGGAAGCCAGTTCAAGGGCGAGAGGCGACTCCCCATCCTAAATCTAAGAAGCGGGAGCCGTCTGCTCTTGATTTCACAAAACTCCGTTATCCTACGGGAAATAGGAAACCGGTTCGTCATATTCAGGCGGACGGGTCAAGGCAAACGTTCACAGATGCTCGGCACCTGCTAGAGCAGAAGAAGAGTGACCGATTATCAGAGTCGGCTTCTACTTCAAATTTTCAGGACAGTTTGCGAAATGCCTCGATGAGGCCAACTCAGTCGTACCATGAGAGTCAGTCAGGCGGCACCTCCCGTCAGTCTGGCTTTCATAGTGCGCAGGCGGTACCAAATTTGCCATTTGTGCCGCAACAACAATATTTTATGCAGCCACCTCCATTTGGTGGACCTGCAGCAAAAAACGTCCAACCTATGGACTGGCAGCTACGGCTGCTTAGACTTGGTGAACAGCCGACGGCCTTCTCCAAGGAAATTACTGAAGCCGCTCAGCCGGCCAAAGTAAAAAATGTTTTAGTAGGCGCCTATGATGGCACTACTAACCCGGAAGACCATCTGATGGCATTCACCAACCTGATGTACCTTCAAGGGTTGGATGATCCCACTTGGTGCAAGTGTTTCCCAGCAACTCTCAAGGGAATTGCACAGCAATGGTTCGGCAACCTGCCGACTGGTTGTGTAAACAGTTTCAGGACGCTTGCTTACTTATTTGCCTCCAACTTTGCAATGAACATCCCTGCGAAGAAAACGACCCTTGATTTGGGAACAATTCAGCAGGGTGAAAAGGAGGGGCTTCGTTCCTACATCAGGCGGTTCAACCTGATGAGAATACAGATTCAAGGGTTACCGGATGAGGTAGCTTATACTGACTTTTTTAGAGGTCTCAAAGACGGGTCTACCTTCAAATTTGATTTAGTTCGAAAAAGGGTGGCGACTCTTCAAGAGGCCTTGATTGAAGCAGAAGCCTATATACAGGCGACTGATCTGTGTACAATGAAACAGTCGGACGGGAAGAGGTTCGACAATAGAGAAGGACGACAGAAACAGTCGTCCAACAAAGATGAAAAAAGAAAAGGGGTCTGGGCGGCTGATTCCTCTAAACAGCCGGCCAAGAAGAAAAAGGAATTCAAACCATACTCCCCAAAGTATGTGTTTAACAAGGATAACCAGTTTATCCTAAAAGAAATAAAGGGACGGCTCTCAATTGAGAAACCGCTCCCCATGAAGGGTTCTGCGAGCAACCGGAACCAAGACAAAATCTGTGCTTATCATGATGACATTGGTCATCACACCAACGACTGCATTAGTCTCATGCGGTACCTAGACCGCTTGGCTGATCAAGGTGATCTTGACACTTATGTCAAGAAATCTACGGGGAATACTTCCTCAAAAAAGCAGTCGGCCAAAAAGAATCAACAGGCCGACAGTTCCGATACAGATGATGCAGTCGTCTACACCATTGCAGGCGGCTTCTCAGGAGGCGGCCCCACTATTAGGGGCAACAAAGATAATATAAGGCGGTTAGATGTAAATTCCGTTCACCAAGAACGACCGTCCAAATATACATTTCCTGAGATTGTCATCACTGAAGAGGATCTAGGAGGAATAAGGGGGCCGCATGACGACCCTCTCGTTATTGAATGTAAAGTGGCCAACCAGAGAGTTGGTCGAATCCTCATAGATACTGGGAGCTCTTCAGATCTCATCAGCAGCAAATGTCTGTCAAAACTGAAATATCAGACGGACTGCATACATCCGGCCTCCCACCCTTTAATAGGGTTTGGAGGAGGAGTCGTCCACCCACTGGGACGAGTTGATCTACCCGTCCGCCTGGGCGAAAAAGGGGAAGGACGACACATGGTAGTCCGATTCCTAGTTGTAGAGGAACTCTCTGCCTACAACATGATTCTGGGTCGCCCAACCCTGAATAGTGCCAAGGCTGTTATAATCCCGTCACTTATGCTGCTTAAGTTTGAAAGGGACAATGGAACAGTCGGCTCCCTAAGGGGAGATCAGAGGATGGCCCGAGAGTGCTATCTCTCGGATGTCAAACCCACTGCTAAGGCCACTGGGTCAAGTGGAGAAAAAACAGACCTTGACAATGTCAAGGAAAGTGCGCCTGTTCAAGAAACAGGCGACAGAAAAAGAAAGGCGTCCCAGACAGAGTCCGCCAGAAAGGCAAGAAAATAGCAATCATTGGCAGAGGACCGGCCGGATGAGTTCCGCCCTCAGCCGGCTGGTGAGCATACGGACCTGATATTAGACGACTCCCGCCCTGACCGAACAGTCAAAGTTGGGACGACTGCTCTGAGAAACCTTGGTGATGACTTTCACAACCTGTTGAAAGAATACAAGGACATCTTTGCATTTGAAGTCCATGAAATGCCAGGCATTAGTCCTGATCTGGCAGTACACAAACTCGCTGTGGATCCGAAAAAGAAGCCGGTACGGCAAAAGAAGCGGAACCATGGTGAAGAAAGAGGTCAGGCGGCCGCCGCCGAAGTCAAAAAATTACTTGATGCAGGGTTCATTCGGCAATGTTACTTCCCAGATTGGGTTGCAAATGTGGTACTTGTTAAAAAGCCGAATGGCACCTGGCGAATGTGTGTAGACTACACAGACTTGAACAAGGCGTGCCCCAAAGACAGTTACCCTCTGCCAAAAATTGATAACCTGGTCGACTCAACAGCCGGCCATGCCTTGATGAGTTTTATGGACGCCTATTCTGGTTTTCATCAAATTCCTTTGTGGAAGAAAGATCAGGAGAAGACGGCCTTCGTCACTGATCAGGGATTATACTGCTTATACGGTCATGCCGTTTGGTCTTAAGAATGCCCCGGCTACATTCCAACGAATGATAAACACAGTGTTCTTTGATCAGATTGGGAGAAACGTCGAGGCATACATTGATGATATGATTGTTAAGACTAAACTTCAGAAAGATCATCTGACGGACCTCCGAGAAACTTTCGCCACACTCAGGCGGCACCATGTCATGCTCAATCCCAAGAAATGTGTATTTGGAGTTGAGTCTGGGAAATTTCTCGGATTCCTTATCAACCAGAGAGGAATAGAGGCGAACCCTGAGAAGGTACAGGCGGTCATTGACATGCAGTCGCCTCGTACCGTCCGAGAGGTTCAGAAGTTAACAGGTTGTCTGGCGGCCTTGGGAAGATTTCTAAGCCGATCAGGCGACAAATGCCTATACTTTTTCCAGGCAATTAAGAAAAAGGCAAGGTTTGAATGGGGGCCGGATGCTGAGGCCGCCTTCCAGAAATTAAAGGTTCACTTGCATTCCTTGCCAAGGCTGGTCAGCCCTTTGCCCAAAGAAAATCTCTACATGTACCTGGCCGTCTCTGATCATGCGTTAAGCGCGGTGCTCCTTGCTGAAAGGGACGGCTGTCAACTTCCGGTCTACTTTGTCAGTCACGTACTGAAAAATGCCGAGTTGAGGTATCCCCTAGTGGAGAAATTTGGTCTTGCACTCTTCATGGCTGTTAAAAAATTGAAGCCCTACTTTCTGGCACATGCAGTCGTCGTGTATACCGACCAACCGATCAAACGGCCCCTTACCACCATGGAGTCCTCCGGACGAATGATCAAATGGGCCATAGAAATGCAGAGTCTCGAAGTTACTTTCGAGCCTAGAAAAGCAGTGAAGGGGCAAGCCTTTGCTGACTTTATTGTAGAGATGACTCGTCCTCCTGACTCTCAAGTTCCAGACCAAGTCTGGAAGGTATATGTGGACGGAAGCTCTACTTCAAACGGTTGTGGAGCAGGCGTCGTATGTCAATCTCCAGAGGGCGACAGGTTCGAGTATGCTCTACGCTTCAGTTTCCAGGCTTCAAACAATGAGGCAGAATATGAAGCTTTACTAGCCGGGATCCGCATGTGTAAGGCGGCCGGGGCAAGGAAAATAGACGCCTGTTCTGATTCACAACTGATAGTGAGTCAGTACAATGGCGAATACGAAGCAACACATCCGGCCATGATCAAATATTTACAGGCGGTCCGACAAGCAGTCGGCTCCCTTGAGGATTTCCATCTGATCCAAGTACCGAGATCAGAAAACAACCAGGCAGATGCACTCTCGAAATTAGCATCATCCGCCTCCTCCGATACTCCTCGAACTGTGTTTTGGGAAGTAATGGAGAAGAGAAGCATCGAGGAAAATCCTATTGGAATTCTAGACAGAAGCTCAACCTGGATGGATTCAATCAGGGCATATCTGACAAACGGTACACTGCCGGATGATCCTCAACAGGCGGCATCACTGAAAAAACGAGCCTCCTGTTTTGAAATGATACAGGGGGAACTGCACAAGAGGGGGCACCTTCAACCCTTCTTAAAGTGTGTTACTCCTGAAAAGGGACGAGAGATACTAGATGATCTTCACTCTGGTTTCTGTGCTTCCCATATAGGTGGTAGGATGCTTGCTCAAAGGGCAAGGCGGCAGGGCTACTTTTGGCCTACTTTGGAAGCAGATGCAATGGAGATGGTGAAAAAATGTGACAAGTGCCAAAGGTTTGGGAAATTAATTCACCGTCCGGCTACTGACCTCACTACCATTCACAGCCCACTACCGTTTGCTAAGTGGGGCATGGACATTCTGGGTCCATATACGCCTGCTACAGGCGGCAGAAGGTATATACTTGTTGCCGTTGACTACTTCACTAAATGGGTAGAGGCGGAGGCTGTAAAGGGAATCAAGACGAAAGATGTAATTTCATTCATTTGGAAAAAACGTCATCACTCGGTTCGGGGTTCCCATGTCTATGGTTTTTGATAATGGTCCCCAATTTGAGACGCCTGGTCTCAAAAGCTGGTTGGGAGACCAAGGAATTGGACATTACTTTGCATCTGTCGGCCGTCCACAAGCAAACGGCCAGGTAGAAGCCTTTAATAAAATCATCTCAGACGGTCTCAAGAAAAAAATTGAACGAGCAGGCGGCCTATGGGCAGATGAACTACCACATGTTCTTTGGGCCATTAGGACGACTGAAAAAGGGGCGACTGGAGAAACTCCATTCCTCCTAACTTATGGTGCAGAAGCTGTTCTTCCAATAGAACACTACGAGCCGACTCTTCGAGTAATGCTATATGACGAAGAGGCAAACTGGGAAGCTATGCGCCTGGCATTAGACTCACTTCCTGAAAAGAGGGGCAATGCTGTTTTGCGCCATGAAATCTACCGCCTGAGAATGACTAGATCATACAACAAAAAAGTGCACAGGCGTCCACTCAAAGTAGGGGACTTTGTACTTAGAAAAATGGAAGCAGTTGGTAGGGCTAACGAGTCTGGCAAACTAACTCCCAACTGGGAAGGACCCTACCGAATCTATGCGGAAGTCAGGGACGGTACCTACCGTCTGGAAACACCAGACGGACAACCGTTGCCTCGAACTTGGAATGTAGATAACCTTAAGAAATATTTCTTTTGAATGATGTAAAGTAAAGAGCTACTTAATAAAGTTGGCACTTACTATTCAATTTTGTATTACGAGGGGCATGCCGTCTGTACCTTTACAGTCGGCTACTCTCCATTGAGTTTTTTCACTCTATCTTCAGAGGGGCATGCCGTCTGTACCTTTACAGTCGGCTACTCTCCATTGAGTTTTTTCACTCTATCTTCAGAGGGGCATGCCGTCTGTACCTTTACAGTCGGCTACTCTCCATTGAGTTTTTTCACTCTATCTTCAGAGGGGCATGCCGTCTGTTCCTTTACAGTCGGCTACTCTCCATTGAGTTTTTTCACTCTATCATCAGAGGGGCATGCCGTCTGTACCTTTACAGTCGGCTACTCTCCATTGAGTATTTTACTCACAATACTTAGCTAAAAAGATTAGGGCCTGGCCGACCCTGTGCCTAACAGGCGGCTACCCTTCTTTGACTTAGCACCTACGTTCACCAAGAACTTACCAAGGCCACCGGCCGAATGATCAGACCAGGCGCCTAGTCAACTGATCTAACTTTTAAAAAACTAATCCGACCTGTCCCAACATTATAGCAGGCGTCCGGCGGCATCCATTCGGATGAAATTCGTCGCAGAGAGCAGCTCCCTTTTGGGTGGAACATTGTTCTATAAACTAATTACACGGCACCTATACGACTGTCCCAAAGGGCAACCACGTAGCCGTTTTTGAGACAAGGATAACTCTATCACTAACCAAACCAGTGGTAGCAGTTGACATCTGAGTCAGATGACCGCCTGTATTACTTGGGATAAATGCAGGGGGTACCTATTGAGTTAATAGCCAACAAACATTGGCGAATCAAGGGGTCTAGCCGGCCTACGCCGCCTGGTACCTCTACTTCTCAAACAAAAGTGACGGCGACTGAGTAACTCCAAAGTTAACTCATAGTCACTCCTTCAAATTTGGTATGGAACCTAAAAAGTTTGAGTCGTCCGCCTGTTTTATACAAACAAGGGCACTCGAACCCCTATTCCTACTGGATAACCTATTGAGTAAATAGCCAACAAACATTGGTAAATCAAGGGGTCTAGCCGGCCTACGCCGCCTGATACCTTTACTACTCAATCAAGATTGTGACGAAGACTAAGTAACTCCTATGTTAACTTAATAGTCACTCAAACTTAGTACTGAGCCTAAAAGGTACGAGTCGTCCACTTGTTTTTAATAAACAAAGGCTCTCAACCAATACTCTTGCTAGGTTAACAAATAACAAATTAGAGGCCAACATTGGCAATAAAGGGAAACAACCGGTACCCGCCGCTTGTTTTCCTACTTAAATTCCTTGGCTACTTGGTAATTCTATTTACTTGGTCAAATTGAATAAAGAGTTCGAATACCGATTGATTAAATGGCCGACTGATCATCTATCCTGGAAACAGACAACCAGTCGTCCAGGGGCATAGGCGGCATACTTACTATTTGTACCTGTCTTAACGTTCGGCCATACACAACAGTCTGTCTAGTGAGCAAATTTCAAATACTTAGACAAATTTGAACAAAAACAAAAAATTTGATTAAAATGAGCCGGCCATAAAAGACCAGCAGAATATTCAAAACCCCGGCCCCCTGGCCGGGTAATTACAAAGCAAACGGCACGCAGGCCGTGAAAAGAAAAAATATACTTAAAGCTTAAGAAGGGGGCAGTTCAGTATCAGCAGCAGCCGCCTGGTCAGCACTCTTCTTGCTGGACTCGGCCTTAGCTGCATCATCTTTTGATGCCTTACCCCCAAGTGGCACAAGCGCCACAACCGGCTCTTCCTCCTCCAACGCAACGTCCATCGCCTCTTCTTCAGCAGCCGCCAGGATCTGTTGATTATATATTTCCGAACACTGGCGGTACGTTCTTTCCCATGAGGCAAAGTCGGCACTGGGGAACAGTCGTTCCCAGGTCATGCGTTGGATTTGGGCGGAGTCTTCCACCATCTCCCGGACGAGCTCTTGTTTCTCTTGCTCGGCCTTGTCCGAGAGCTCTTGGGTAAGACTCTTCTCCTGGTTCACCAGGCGTTCTTTTACGTTAGCCAAAGATTTCTCCATGGCTTCGTAAGAGTGCATTTTCTGACGAAGGGGCTTCAGCTCGGCTTTAAGTTTGGTGACGGTCCCCTCCAGCTCGTCAACCTTCTTTTGGGCCGCCTCTAGCTGAGCCCGAACAGCGGCGGTCGCCTGCGCCTGATAATAAAGAAGATCAATGGTCAGTACTTCATTTTGGGCAATTTGAAACATTGCTTTATCACAGCTGGAGGCGGCCATAGCCTTTGCGGCCTTTACCTCTTTGTTTTTCCGATCAATCGGCTTGCGAAGGCTGTTGACTCGGAGCAGGGCCTAAGTACAAAGAAAAACAGGCGTCAGTTTCCAATCATAAGGGTTAACAGGCGTCCTGGAACTTCAAAAGGGTATACCTCAGCTAGGATCCCCGAAATTCCATCGAGGTCAAGGGTGCCGGCACCCTTGACCGCCTCCCTGTCAGAGGGAGGAACTACTTTAACCATTGACTTGGCTACCTCAACCAAGTCAAGTCCCTGGGGGCCGGCTGCATTAAGCAGAAGGAAAAACAAGTTAGACCTAATCAAGAAGGAAGCAAGAGTAAGTTTTTACAAGCAAGGGTCCATACATCTAGGCGGCCCCGCTTGGGTTTTTGAAGAAGTGGCCGGCTGCTTCTCAGCCGCCACTGTTTTCCTGGAAGACCCAGGAGAGCTTGCAACAGTCGTCCTCCGGGCCTTGGGGTCCGGCTGTTGCGAGGAAGAAGCCCTTGGAGTGCCAGACTGAAAACAAAAAGAGTTAGTATATGCATAATACAACTTAAAGGGGAAGAGTTTTCAAAGCTTACCAAGGGTGCCTCCTTGCTGGGGGAGTCGGCGTACGACTGCTTCATTAGCGAAACCCGCAGCATGGCCGCCGCAGTCTTAGATGCTGTTATTTTACTCATGGCGTCGGCTGAAAGAAATAAACAGCAAAGTTAGTAAAAATCCCAAGTAAACAAGGCGTGAGAAAACAGAGTATTCGTCAGGCCGGCTACCTCTAGAGCACCGACTGCCGAGGCCACAGGCGGCCAAGAAGTACTCATCATAGAGCCACTTGAAGCTCGGGACGCAGTGTAGGGGTACTTGCTCTCGTACCCCTGAAGTAGAGTTCACCCTAGTCTCTACTTTGAAGAGTCCTTTGTCTAGGATCTCTCTTTTAGCCTTTGGGGGAACAGGCGGCATGCTGCGGCCGCCTGAAAGAAGAGGCGGATCCCTGTTCCACTTGTTAAAACGTTTGTTCAGCTCCGTGTCTGAACTCTCGATAATAAGGAAGGTGTTCCGCCAATCCTTCCATTTGTTTGCCTTACCTCTCGTCATGAGGTAACCCCTGTGGCTTGTTAGTTGATACCAGCCGGTACCTCCCGACTTAGGGGTCCGGCTGAGATAGTTCATGTGGGCGAAAGCCTCAAAACTTGGCTCCACCCCGTTCAGTTCGCACCCGGCCACATAGCCGAGTACGTTTACCCAAGAGTTGGGGGCTAACTGCCATAACCCCAGATCATACCCATCTAAAATCCGCTGAACAGCCGGATGTAATGGGAAGCGCAGACCAGCTTTGATGGCCGCCACATAGCAGCCAAAACAGCCGTCACCATAGCTGGTACCAGCCGGCCAGACGACAGTATCTTCTGGATCCGGCACAAACAGTAAATATTCCGGGCTCATTTTGTGGTTAGCAATAAAGCTCGCCACGTTGTCTCGCATGGTTGCGATCCGGCCCCGGGGCACCCTGCAGTAGTAGGGGGTGTTTTCCTCTCTGTAAGAGGCGGACGGCTCTGCCCAATTATCCCCCTTCTCCACTGCATGGGAACTTCTCGCCTCTTGTAGGCGGTTATGTTTTTCTTCTGAGTCAGAAGAACTATGGTCAGAAGAGCTGGAATCGGACTCGTCCCCTGACGAGTCCGAAGAGGACGACTCCTCCCCTCTCCTAGAGGGGCCCGCCTCCTCTCCCTTAGAAGGAGCAGAAGGTAAATTAGACATGTCCACGGTTAGATGAGAAGGGAACACCTTGGTCCCTCTCTCAGAACTGTCAGCTTGACAGTCGCCTCGTTCCACATCTGGCGCCTGGTCAGATGTTTCGCTAAGGAGTACCCTTTGGGAGGAGCCATCTGAGTTTGATATTCTAGCAGTCTTTTTTGTTCTGGCCATCACGTTCTGCATAGACACAGATTCAGTCGGACTTTGTATAAAGGGTAAAGATGGGTCCAGAAAAGGGCAGGCGGCACTCCTAGTCCTAGATTCAGCCGTCCCCGGTGACCGGCTGATCACTAACTTAGGGCGTGTCGTGTGCTTCCATGGTGCCATTTCAAAAAATAAAAAGAAAATTAAGAGTAAGAGAACTGAGTTACCTGAACGGATGACAGTTGATGAAGTCCTGAAAGTTCGGGTCAGTCGGCTTGTCAGAACAGGCGGTAGGCAGAAAAAGTCCGAAAATGTCAGAGCAAGTTCAGGGGTCCGAATGTTCTCGCAAAAATTCTCAAATGTGAAAATGACCGAAGTCAGCACTTCCTTTTATAGGCAAAATGAGAAGGCGAAGGGTCGCTTCCGAATTCAAATTTGGGCGGGAGAGTCTCCCGGCCGTCTGCAAGGTGACACCTGTAACGGGCCGTCGCCTGTCACCGTGCGACGCCTGTCACAGGCGACACGTGACCAGTCGCGTGCCACCTGTGAGGGGCAAATGATTAGGGGATTTTTATCCACCAAGCGCCGTTTGACAAGTGGACCAACCAGGTTCCGCCACGCGTCCTCCACGGACCACTTGAGACACGCCACGTGTCCACCCATGCCAAATGGGACAACCGGCCTTCAAGGCCCATTTCAGTCTAGAAGCCCGATCGGCCCTAGGTTTACCTTAAACCTAGAGAGTTGCACGCTTCCCAAGGCTATAAATACTCGATTAATCCTCATTAATCAGGGGACCGAATACATTACGGAACACACTAATAACCGGCTGATCTCGCTAGCAAAGCAGATTACCTACATTAAATACCCTCACCTAGAGAGACCTTATTACTTTAATTTCTGTATTAATTACTCCTTAATCAGGTACTAACTTGACCGTTGGAGGCGGAGCTCTCAGGAGTCTCCGTTATTTTGCAGGTACAGGCGTCCGGTTCCAGTCTCGGAATTGTAACTCTCCCGCAGGACATCAGAAAACCCCGAAACAGAGCTAATTGAATCAAATGAAAGTCAAACACATTCAAAAAGAGCTTTTTGAATCAAATGAAGTTCAAATGCAAAGAAAGCTAATTGAATCAAATGAAAGTCAAACACATTCAAACAAAGCTAATCGAATCAAATGTAAGACAAACACATTCAAACAGAGCTTTTTGAACCAAATGAAAATCAAATGCATTCAACAAAGCTAATTAAATCAAATGAAAGTCAAAAACATCTAAAAATACCTAATTAAATCAAATGAAAGTCCAACACATTCAAACAAAGCTATTTGTGTCAAATGAAAGTCAAATGCATTCTACAAAGCTAATTGAATCAAATGGAAGTAAAAAACATTCGAACAAAGCCAATTGAATCCAATGAAAGTCAAACACATTCAAACAAAGCTTTTTGAATCAAATGAAAGTCAAATGCATTCAACAAAGCTTATTGAATCAAATGAAAGTAAAAAACATCTAAAAAAATCTAATTAAATCAAATGATAGTCAAACACATTCAAAAAAAGCTAATTAAATCAAACGAAAGTCAAACACATTCAAACAAAGCTATTTGAACTAAATGAAAGTAAAATGCAATCTACAAAGCTAATTGAATCAAATGAAAGCTAAACACATTCGAACAAACCTAATAGAATCGTATGAAAGTCAAACACATTCAAACAGAGCTAATTGAATCAAATGAAAGTCAAATACATTCAAAAAGAGCTTTTTGAATCAAATGAAGGTCAAATGCAATCTACAAAGCTAATTGAATCAAATGAAAGTCAAACACATTCAAACAAAACTAAATGAATCAAATAAAAGTCAAAAACATTAAAAAAAACCTAATTAAATCAAATGAAAGTCAAACACATTCTAACAAAGCTATTTGTGTCAAATGAAAGTCAAATGCATTCTACAAAGCTAATTGAATAAAATGGAAGTAAAAAACATTCGAACAAAGCCAATTGAATCCAATGAAAGTCAAACACATTCAAACAAAGCTTTTTGAATCAAATGAAAGTCAAATGCATTCAACAAAGCTAATTGAATCAAATGAAAGTCAAAACATCTAAAAAATCTAATTAAATCAAATGAAAGTCAAACACATTCAAAAAAAGCTAATTAAATCAAATGAAAGTCAAACACATTCAAACAAAGCTATTTGAACTAAATGAAAGTCAAACACATTCAAAAAGAGCTTTTTAAATCAAATGAAAGTCAAATGCATTCAACAAAGCTAATTTAATCGAATGAAAGTCAAAAACATCTAAAAAAAACCTAATTAAATCAAATGAAAGTCAAACACATTCAAACAAAGCTATTTGTATCAAATGAAAGTCAAATGCATTCTACAAAGCTAATTGAATCAAATGAAAGTCAAAAACATTCGAACAAAGGCAATTGAATCAAATGAAAGTCAAACACATTCAAACAAAGCTTTTTGAATCAATTAAAGTCAAATGCATTCAACAAAGCAAATTGAATCAAATGAAAGTCAAAAACATCTAAAAAAATCTAATTAAATCAAATGAAAGTCAAACACGTTCAAACAAAGCTAATTAAATCAAATGAAAGTCAAACACATTCGAACAAAGCTATTTGAATTAAATGAAAGTCAAATGCATTCTACAAAGCTAATTGAATCAAATGAAAGTCAAACACATTCAAACTAACCTAATAGAATCTAATGAAAGTCAAACACATTCAAACATATCTAATTGAAACAAATGGAAGTCAAACCCATTCAAAAAAAACTTTTTGAATCAAATGAAAGTCAAATGCATTTAACAAAGCTAATTGAATCAAATGAAAGTCAAACACATTCAAATAGAGCTAATTGAATCAAATGAAAGTCAAACACATTCAAATAGAGCTTTTTGAATCAAATGAAGGTCAAATGCAATCTACAAAGCTAATTGAATCAAATGAAAGTCAAACACATTAAAACAAAGCTAATTGAATCAAATGTAAGTCAAACTCATTCAAACAGAGCTTTTTGAATCAAATAAAACTCAAATGCATTCAACAAAGCTAATTGAATCAAGCAAAAGTCAAAAACATCTAAAAAAATCTAATTAAATCAAATGAAAGTCAAACACATTCAGACAAACCTATTTGAATCAAATAAAAGTCAAATGTATTCTACAAATCTAATAAAATCAAATGAATGTAAAAAACATATAAAAAATTCAAATTAAATCAATAAAAGGTCAAACACATTCAAACAAAAACTATTTGAATCAAATGAAAGTCAAAAGCATTCTATAAAGCTAATTGAATCAAATGAAAGTCAAACACATTCAAACAAAGCTAATTGAATCAAAACAAAGTAAAACACTTTCAAACAAACCTAATTGAATAAAATGAAAGTCAAAGACATTCAAACAGAGCTAATTGAATTAAATGAAAGTCAAAACACATTCAAAAAGTGCTTTTTGAATCAAATGAAGTTCAAATGCAATCTACAAAATCTACAAAGCTAATTGAATCAAATGAAAGTCAAACACATTCAAACAAAACTAATTGAATCAAATGAAAGTCAAAAACATTAAAAAAATACCTAATTAAATCAAATGAAAGGCAAACACATTCTAACAAAGCTTTTTGAATCAAATGAAAATCAAATGCATTCTACAAAGTTAATTGAATATAATGAAAGTCAAAAACATTCGAACAAAGCCAATTGAATCAAATGAAAGTCAAACACATTCAAACAAAGCTTTTTAAATCAAATGAAAGTCAAATGCATTCAACAAAGGTAATTGAATCAAATGAAAGTAAAAAACATCTAAAAAAATCTAATTAAATCAAATGATAGTCAAACACATTCAAAAAAAGCTAATTAAATCAAACGAAAGTCAAACACATTCAAACAAAGCTATTTGAACTAAATGAAAGTAAAATGCAATCTACAAAGCTAATTGAATCAAATGAAAGCTAAACACATTCGAACAAACCTAATAGAATCGAATGAAAGTCAAACACATTCAAACAGAGCTAATTGAATCAAATGAAAGTCAAATACATTCAAAAAGAGCTTTTTGAATCAAATGAAGGTCAAATGCAATCTACAAAGCTAATTGAATCAAATGAAAGTCAAACACATTCAAACAAAACTAAATGAATCAAATAAAAGTCAAAAAACATTAAAAAAAACCTAATTAAATCAAATGAAAGTCAAACACATTCTAACAAAGCTATTTGTGTCAAATGAAAGTCAAATGCATTCTACAAAGCTAATTGAATAAAATGGAAGTAAAAAACATTCGAACAAAGCCAATTGAATCCAATGAAAGTCAAACACATTCAAACAAAGCTTTTTGAATCAAATGAAAGTCAAATGCATTCAACAAAGCTAATTGAATCAAATGAAAGTCAAAACATCTAAAAAATCTAATTAAATCAAATGAAAGTGAAACACATTTAAAAAAAGCTAATTAAATCAAATGAAAGTCAAACACATTCAAACAAAGCTATTTGAACTAGATGAAAGTCAAACACATTTAAAAAGAGCTTTTTAAATCAAATGAAAGTCAAATGCATTCAACAAAGCTAATTTAATCAAATGAAAGTCAAAAACATCTAAAAAAAACCTAATTAAATCAAATGAAAGTCAAAACACATTCAAATAAAGCTATTTGTATCAAATGAAAGTCAAATGCATTCTACAAAGCTAATTGAATCAAATGAAAGTCAAAAACATTCGAACAAAGGCAATTGAATCAAATGAAAGTCAAACACATTCAAACAAAGCTTTTTGAATCAATTAAAGTCAAATGCATTCAACAAAGCAAATTGAATCAAATGAAAGTAAAAAAACATCTAAAAAAATCTAATTAAATCAAATGAAAGTCAAACACGTTCAAACAAAGCTAATTAAATCAAATGAAAGTCAAACACATTCGAACAAAGCTATTTGAATTAAATGAAAGTCAAATGCATTCTACAAAGCTAATTGAATCAAATGAAAGTCAAACACATTCAAACTAACCTAATAGAATCTAATGAAAGTCAAACACATTCAAACATATCTAATTGAAACAAATGGAAGTCAAACCCATTCAAAAAAAAACTTTTTGAATCAAATGAAAGTCAAATGCATTTAACAAAGCTAATTGAATCAAATGAAAGTCAAACACATTCAAATAGAGCTAATTGAATCAAATGAAAGTCAAACACATTCAAATAGAGCTTTTTGAATCAAATGAAGGTCAAATGCAATCTACAAAGCTAATTGAATCAAATGAAAGTCAAACACATTAAAACAAAGCTAATTGAATCAAATGTAAGTCAAACTCATTCAAACAGAGCTTTTTGAATCAAATAAAACTCAAATGCATTCAACAAAGCTAATTGAATCAAACAAAAGTCAAAAACATCTAAAAAATCTAATTAAATCAAATGAAAGTCAAACACATTCAGACAAACCTATTTGAATCAAATAAAAGTCAAATGTATTCTACGAATCTAATAAAATCAAATGAATGTAAAAACATATAAAAAATTCAAATTAAATCAATAAAAGGTCAAACACATTCAAACAAAACTATTTGAATCAAATGAAAGTCAAAAGCATTCTATAAAGCTAATTGAATCAAATGAAAGTCAAACACATTCAAACAAAGCTAATTGAATCAAAACAAAGTATAACACTTTCAAACAAACCTAATTGAATAAAATGAAAGTCAAAGACATTCAAACAGAGCTAATTGAATTAAATGAAAGTCAAAACACATTCAAAAAGTGCTTTTTGAATCAAATGAAGGTCAAATGCAATCTACAAAATCTACAAAGCTAATTGAATCAAATGAAAGTCAAACACATTCAAACAAAACTAATTGAATCAAATGAAAGTCAAAAACATTAAAAAAAAACCTAATTAAATCAAATGAAAGGCAAACACATTCTAACAAAGCTTTTTGAATCAAATGAAAATCAAATGCATTCTACAAAGTTAATTGAATATAATGAAAGTCAAAAACATTCGAACAAAGCCAATTGAATCAAATGAAAGTTAAACACATTCAAACAAAGCTTTTTAAATCAAATGAAAGTCAAATGCATTCAACAAAGGTAATTGAATCAAATGAAAGTAAAAAACATCTAAAAAAATCTAATTAAATCAAATGATAGTCAAACACATTCAAAAAAAAGCTAATTAAATCAAACGAAAGTCAAACACATTCAAACAAAGCTATTTGAACTAAATGAAAGTAAAATGCAATCTACAAAGCTAATTGAATCAAATGAAAGCTAAACACATTCGAACAAACCTAATAGAATCGAATGAAAGTCAAACACATTCAAACAGAGCTAATTGAATCAAATGAAAGTCAAATACATTCAAAAAGAGCTTTTTGAATCAAATGAAGGTCAAATGCAATCTACAAAGCTAATTGAATCAAATGAAAGTCAAACACATTCAAACAAAAACTAAATGAATCAAATAAAAGTCAAAAACATTAAAAAAAAAACCTAATTAAATCAAATGAAAGTCAAACACATTCTAACAAAGCTATTTGTGTCAAATGAAAGTCAAATGCATTCTACAAAGCTAATTGAATAAAATGGAAGTAAAAAACATTCGAACAAAGCCAATTGAATCCAATGAAAGTCAAACACATTCAAACAAAGCTTTTTGAATAAAATGAAAGTCAAATGCATTCAACAAAGCTAATTGAATCAAATGAAAGTCAAAACATCTAAAAAATCTAATTAAATCAAATGAAAGTCAAACACATTTAAAAAAAGCTAATTAAATCAAATGAAAGTCAAACACATTCAAACAAAGCTATTTGAACTAGATGAAAGTCAAACACATTTAAAAAGAGCTTTTTAAATCAAATGAAAGTCAAATGCATTCAACAAAGCTAATTTAATCAAATGAAAGTCAAAAAACATCTAAAAAAAACCTAATTAAATCAAATGAAAGTCAAACACATTCAAATAAAGCTATTTGTATCAAATGAAAGTCAAATGCATTCTACAAAGCTAATTGAATCAAATGAAAGTCAAAAACATTCGAACAAAGGCAATTGAATCAAATGAAAGTCAAACACATTCAAACAAAGCTTTTTGAATCAATTAAAGTCTAATGCATTCAACAAAGCAAATTGAATCAAATGAAAGTAAAAAACATCTAAAAAAATCTAATTAAATCAAATGAAAGTCAAACACGTTCAAACAAAGCTAATTAAATCAAATGAAAGTCAAACACATTCGAACAAAGCTATTTGAATTAAATGAAAGTCAAATGCATTCTACAAAGCTAATTGAATCAAATGAAAGTCAAACACATTCAAACTAACCTAATAGAATCTAATGAAAGTCAAACACATTCAAACATATCTAATTGAAACAAATGGAAGTCAAACCCATTCAAAAAAAACTTTTTGAATCAAATGAAAGTCAAATGCATTTAACAAAGCTAATTGAATCAAATGAAAGTCAAACACATTCAAATAGAGCTAATTGAATCAAATGAAAGTCAAACACATTCAAATAGAGCTTTTTGAATCAAATGAAGGTCAAATGCAATCTACAAAGCTAATTGAATCAAATGAAAGTCAAACACATTAAAACAAAGCTAATTGAATCAAATGTAAGTCAAACTCATTCAAACAGAGCTTTTTGAATCAAATAAAACTCAAATGCATTCAACAAAGCTAATTGAATCAAACAAAAGTCAAAAACATCTAAAAAAATCTAATTAAATCAAATGAAAGTCAAACACATTCAGACAAACCTATTTGAATCAAATAAAAGTCAAATGTATTCTACAAATCTAATAAAATCAAGTGAATGTAAAAACATATAAAAAATTCAAATTAAATCAATAAAAGGTCAAACACATTCAAACAAAACTATTTGAATCAAATGAAAGTCAAAAGCATTCTATAAAGCTAATTGAATCAAATGAAAGTCAAACACATTCAAACAAAGCTAATTGAATCAAAACAAAGTAAAACACTTTCAAACAAACCTAATTGAATAAAATGAAAGTCAAAGACATTCAAACAGAGCTAATTGAATTAAATGAAAGTCAAAACACATTCAAAAAGTGCTTTTTGAATCAAATGAAGATCAAATGCAATCTACAAAATCTACAAAGCTAATTGAATCAAATGAAAGTCAAACACATTCAAACAAAACTAATTGAATCAAATGAAAGTTAAAAACATTAAAAAAAAACCTAATTAAATCAAATGAAAGGCAAACACATTCTAACAAAGCTTTTTGAATCAAATGAAAGTCAAATGCATTCTACAAAGTTAATTGAATATAATGAAAGTCAAAAACATTCGAACAAAGCCAATTGAATCAAATGAAAGTCAAACACATTCAAACAAAGCTTTTTAAATCAAATGAAAGTCAAATTCATTCAACAAAGCTAATTGAATCAGATGAAAGTCAAACACATTCAAACAACGCTAATTAAATCAAATGAAAGTCAAACACATTCAAAAAAAGCTAATTAAATCAAATGAAAGTCAAACACATTCAAACAAAGCTATTTGAACTAAATGAAAGTCAAACACATTCAAAAAGAGCTTTTTAAATCAAATGAAAGTCAAATGCATTCAACAAAGCTAATTTAATCGAATGAAAGTCAAAAAACATCTAAAAAAACCTAATTAAATCAAATGAAAGTCAAACACATTCAAACAAAGCTATTTGTATCAAATGAAAGTCAAATGCATTCTACAAAGCTAATTGAATCAAATGAAAGTCAAAAAACATTCGAACAAAGGCAATTGAATCAAATGAAAGTCAAACACATTCAAACAAAGCTTTTTGAATCAATTAAAGTCAAATGCATTCAACAAAGCAAATTGAATCAAATGAAAGTCAAAAACATCTAAAAAAATCTAATTAAATCAAATGAAAGTCAAACACATTCAAACAAAGCTAATTAAATCAAATGAAAGTCAAACACATTCGAACAAAGCTATTTGAATTAAATGAAAGTCAAATGCATTCTACAAAGCTAATTGAATCAAATGAAAGTCAAACACATTCAAACTAACCTAATAGAATCTAATGAAAGTCAAACACATTCAAACAGATCTAATTGAAACAAATGGAAGTCAAACCCATTCAAAAAGAACTTTTTGAATCAAATGAAAGTCAAATGCATTTAACAAAGCTAATTGAATCAAATGAAAGTCAAACACATTCAAATAGAGCTAATTGAATCAAATGAAAGTCAAACACATTCAAATAGAGCTTTTTGAATCAAATGAAGGTCAAATGCAATCTACAAAGCTAATTGAATCAAATGAAAGTCAAACACATTAAAACAAAGCTAATTGAATCAAATGTAAGTCAAACACATTCAAACAGAGCTTTTTGAATCAAATAAAACTCAAATGCATTCAACAAAGCTAATTGAATCAAACAAAAGTCAAAAACATCTAAAAAAATCTAATTAAATCAAATGAAAGTCAAACACATTCAGACAAACCTATTTGAATCAAATAAAAGTCAAATATATTCTACAAATCTAATTGAATCAAATGAAAGTAAAAACATCTAAAAAATTCAAATTAAATCAATAAAAGGTCAAACACATTCAAACAAAACTATATGAATCAAATGAAAGTCAAAAGCATTATATAAAGCTAATTGAATCAAATGAAAGTCAAACACATTCAAACAAAGCTAATTGAATCAAATCAAAGTAAAACACATTCAAACTAACCAAATTGAATTAAATGAAAGTCAAACACATTCAAACAGAGCTAATTGAATCAAATGAATGTCAAACACATTCAAAAAGAGCTTTTTAAATCAAATGAAGTTCAAATGCAATATACAAAATCTACAAAGCTAATTGAATCAAATAAAAGTCAAACACATTCAAACAAAACTAATTGAATCAAATGAAAGTCAAACACATTAAAAAAAACCTAATTAAATCAAATGAAAGTCAAACACATTCTAACAAAGCTTTTTGAATCAAATGAAAGTCAAATGCATTCTACAAAGCTAATTGAATCAAATGAAAGTCTAAAACATTCGAACAAAGCCAATTGAATCAAATGAAAGTCAAACACATTCAAACAAAGTTTTTTGAATCAAATGAAAGTCAAATTCATTCAACAAAGCTAATTGAATTAGATGAAAGTCAAACATATTCAAACAACGCTAATTAAATCAAAAGAAAGTCAAACACATTCAAACAAACCTAATTAAACCAAATGAAAGTCAAACACATTCAAACAGAGCTAATTGAATAAAATGAAAGTCAAACACATTCAAAAAGAGCTTTTTGAATCAAATGAAGGTCAAATGCAAAGAAAGCTAATTGAATCAAATGAAAGTCAAACACATTCAAACAAAGCTAATTGAATCAAATGTAAGACAAACACATTCAAACAGAGCTTTTGAATCAAATGAAAGTCAAATGCATTCAACAAAGCTAACTAAATCAAATTAAAGTCAAAAACATCTAAAAAAAACCTAATTAAATCAAATGAAAGTCAAACACATTCAAACAAAGCTAACTAAATCAAATGAAAGTCAAAAACATCTAAAAAAAACCTAATTAAATCAAATGAAAGTCAAACACATTCAAACAAAGCTATTTGTGTCAAATGAAAGTCAAATGCATTCTACAAACCTAATTGAATCAAATGAAAGTCAAACACATTAAAACAAATCTAATTGAATCAAATGTAAGTCAAACACATTCAAACAGAGCTTTTTGAATCAAATAAAACTCAAATGCATTCAACAAAGCTAATTGAATCAAACAAAAGTCAAAAACATCTAAAAAAATCTAATTAAATCAAATGAAAGTCAAACACATTCAGACAAACCTATTTGAATCAAATAAAAGTCAAATGTATTCTACAAATCTAATTGAATCAAATGAATGTAAAAACATCTAAAAAATTCAAATTAAATCAATAAAAGGTTAAACACATTCAAACAAAACTATATGAATCAAATGAAAGTCAAAAGCATTCTATAAAGCTAATTGAATCAAATGAAAGTCAAACACATTCAAACAAAGCTAATTGAATCAAATCAAAGTAAAACACATTCAAACTAACCAAATTGAATCAAATGAAAGTCAAACACATTCAAACAGAGCTAATTGAATCAAATGAAAGTCAAACACATTCAAAAAGAGCTTTTTAAATCAAATCAAGTTCAAATGCAATCTACAAAGCTAATTGAATCAAATGAAAGTCAAACACATTCAAACAAAACTAATTGAATCAAATGAAAGTCAAAAACATTAAAAAATACCTAATTAAATCAAATGAAAGTCAAACACATTCTAACAAAGCTATTTGTGTCAAATGAAAGTCAAATGCATTCTACAAAGCGAATTGAATCAAATGGAAGTAAAAAACACTCGAACAAAGCCAATTGAATCCAATGAAAGTCAAACACATTCAAACAAAGCTTTTTGAATCAAATGAAAGTCAAATGCATTCAACAAAGCTAATTGAATCAAATGAAAGTCAAACACATTCGAACAAAGCTAATTGAATTAAATGAAAGTCAAATGCATTCTACAAAGCTAATTGAATCAAATGAAAGTCAAACACATTCAAACTAACCTAATAGAATCTAATGAAAGTCAAACACATTCAAACATATCTAATTGAAACAAATGGAAGTCAAACCCATTCAAAAAAAACTTTTTGAATCAAATGAAAGTCAAATGCATTTAACAAAGCTAATTGAATCAAATGAAAGTCAAACACATTCAAATAGAGCTAATTGAATCAAATGAAAGTCAAACACATTTCAAATAGAGCTTTTTGAATCAAATGAAGGTCAAATGCAATCTACAAAGCTAATTGAATCAAATGAAAGTCAAACACATTAAAACAAAGCTAATTGAATCAAATGTAAGTCAAACTCATTCAAACAGAGCTTTTTGAATCAAATAAAACTCAAATGCATTCAACATAGCTAATTGAATCAAACAAAAGTCAAAAACATCTAAAAAAATCTAATTAAATCAAATGAAAGTCAAACACATTCAGACAAACCTATTTGAATCAAATAAAAGTCAAATGTATTCTACAAATCTAATAAAATCAAATGAATGTAAAAACATCTAAAAAATTCAAATTAAATCAATAAAAGGTCAAACACATTCAAACAAAACTATTTGAATCAAATGAAAGTCAAAAGCATTCTATAAAGCTAATTGAATCAAATGAAAGTCAAACACATTCAAACAAAGCTAATTGAATCAAAACAAAGTATAACACTTTCAAACAAACCTAATTGAATAAAATGAAAGTCAAAGACATTCAAACAGAGCTAATTGAATTAAATGAAAGTCAAAACACATTCAAAAAGTGCTTTTTGAATCAAATGAAGGTCAAATGCAATCTACAAAATCTACAAAGCTAATTGAATCAAATGAAAGTCAAACACATTAAAAACAAAGCTAATTGAATCAAATGTAAGTCAAACACATTCAAACAGAGCTTTTTGAAATCAAATAAAACTCAAATGCATTCAACAAAGCTAATTGAATCAAACAAAAGTCAAAAACATCTAAAAAAATCTAATTAAATCAAATGAAAGTCAAACACATTCAGACAAACCTATTTGAATCAAATAAAAGTCAAATATATTCTACAAATCTAATTGAATCAAATGAAAGTAAAAACATCTAAAAAATTCAAATTAAATCAATAAAAGGTCAAACACATTCAAACAAAACTATATGAATCAAATGAAAGTCAAAAGCATTATATAAAGCTAATTGAATCAAATGAAAGTCAAACACATTCAAACAAAGCTAATTGAATCAAATCAAAGTAAAACACATTCAAACTAACCAAATTGAATTAAATGAAAGTCAAACACATTCAAACAGAGCTAATTGAATCAAATGAATGTCAAACACATTCAAAAAGAGCTTTTTAAATCAAATGAAGTTCAAATGCAATATACAAAATCTACAAAGCTAATTGAATCAAATAAAAGTCAAAACACATTCAAACAAAACTAATTGAATCAAATGAAAGTCAAAAACATTAAAAAAAACCTAATTAAATCAAATGAAAGTCAAACACATTCTAACAAAGCTTTTTGAATCAAATGAAAGTCAAATGCATTCTACAAAGCTAATTGAATCAAATGAAAGTCTAAAACATTCGAACAAAGCCAATTGAATCAAATGAAAGTCAAACACATTCAAACAAAGTTTTTTGAATCAAATGAAAGTCAAATTCATTCAACAAAGCTAATTGAATTAGATGAAAGTCAAACATATTCAAACAACGCTAATTAAATCAAAAGAAAGTCAAACACATTCAAACAAACCTAATTAAACCAAATGAAAGTCAAACACATTCAAACAGAGCTAATTGAATAAAATGAAAGTCAAACACATTCAAAAAGAGCTTTTTGAATCAAATGAAGGTCAAATGCAAAGAAAGCTAATTGAATCAAATGAAAGTCAAACACATTCAAACAAAGCTAATTGAATCAAATGTAAGACAAACACATTCAAACAGAGCTTTTTGAATCAAATGAAAGTCAAATGCATTCAACAAAGCTAACTAAATCAAATTAAAGTCAAAAACATCTAAAAAAACCTAATTAAATCAAATGAAAGTCAAACACATTCAAACAAAGCTAACTAAATCAAATGAAAGTCAAAAACATCTAAAAAAAACCTAATTAAATCAAATGAAAGTCAAACACATTCAAACAAAGCTATTTGTGTAAAATGAAAGTCAAATGCATTCTACAAACCTAATTGAATCAAATGAAAGTCAAACACATTAAAACAAATCTAATTGAATCAAATGTAAGTCAAACACATTCAAACAGAGCTTTTTGAATCAAATAAAACTCAAATGCATTCAACAAAGCTAATTGAATCAAACAAAAGTCAAAAACATCTAAAAAAATCTAATTAAATCAAATGAAAGTCAAACACATTCAGACAAAACCTATTTGAATCAAATAAAAGTCAAATGTATTCTACAAATCTAATTGAATCAAATGAATGTAAAAACATCTAAAAAATTCAAATTAAATCAATAAAAGGTTAAACACATTCAAACAAAACTATATGAATCAAATGAAAGTCAAAAGCATTCTATAAAGCTAATTGAATCAAATGAAAGTCAAACACATTCAAACAAAGCTAATTGAATCAAATCAAAGTAAAACACATTCAAACTAACCAAATTGAATCAAATGAAAGTCAAACACATTCAAACAGAGCTAATTGAATCAAATGAAAGTCAAACACATTCAAAAAGAGCTTTTTAAATCAAATCAAGTTCAAATGCAATCTACAAAGCTAATTGAATCAAATGAAAGTCAAACACATTCAAACAAAACTAATTGAATCAAATGAAAGTCAAAAACATTAAAAAATACCTAATTAAATCAAATGAAAGTCAAACACATTCTAACAAAGCTATTTGTGTCAAATGAAAGTCAAATGCATTCTACAAAGCGAATTGAATCAAATGGAAGTAAAAAACACTCGAACAAAGCCAATTGAATCCAATGAAAGTCAAACACATTCAAACAAAGCTTTTTGAATCAAATGAAAGTCAAATGCATTCAACAAAGCTAATTGAATCAAATGAAAGTCAAACACATTCGAACAAAGCTAATTGAATTAAATGAAAGTCAAATGCATTCTACAAAGCTAATTGAATCAAATGAAAGTCAAACACATTCAAACTAACCTAATAGAATCTAATGAAAGTCAAACACATTCAAACATATCTAATTGAAACAAATGGAAGTCAAACCCATTCAAAAAAAAACTTTTTGAATCAAATGAAAGTCAAATGCATTTAACAAAGCTAATTGAATCAAATGAAAGTCAAACACATTCAAATAGAGCTAATTGAATCAAATGAAAGTCAAACACATTCAAATAGAGCTTTTTGAATCAAATGAAGGTCAAATGCAATCTACAAAGCTAATTGAATCAAATGAAAGTCAAACACATTAAAACAAAGCTAATTGAATCAAATGTAAGTCAAACTCATTCAAACAGAGCTTTTTGAATCAAATAAAACTCAAATGCATTCAACATAGCTAATTGAATCAAACAAAAGTCAAAAACATCTAAAAAAATCTAATTAAATCAAATGAAAGTCAAACACATTCAGACAAACCTATTTGAATCAAATAAAAGTCAAATGTATTCTACAAATCTAATAAAATCAAATGAATGTAAAAACATATAAAAAATTCAAATTAAATCAATAAAAGGTCAAACACATTCAAACAAAACTATTTGAATCAAATGAAAGTCAAAAGCATTCTATAAAGCTAATTGAATCAAATGAAAGTCAAACACATTCAAACAAAGCTAATTGAATCAAAAACAAAGTATAACACTTTCAAACAAACCTAATTGAATAAAATGAAAGTCAAAGACATTCAAACAGAGCTAATTGAATTAAATGAAAGTCAAAACACATTCAAAAAGTGCTTTTTGAATCAAATGAAGGTCAAATGCAATCTACAAAATCTACAAAGCTAATTGAATCAAATGAAAGTCAAAACACATTCAAACAAAACTAATTGAATCAAATGAAAGTCAAAAACATTAAAAAAAAAACCTAATTAAATCAAATGAAAGGCAAACACATTCTAACAAAGCTTTTTGAATCAAATGAAAATCAAATGCATTCTACAAAGTTAATTGAATATAATGAAAGTCAAAAACATTCGAACAAAGCCAATTGAATCAAATGAAAGTTAAACACATTCAAACAAAGCTTTTTAAATCAAATGAAAGTCAAATGCATTCAACAAAGGTAATTGAATCAAATGAAAGTAAAAAACATCTAAAAAAATCTAATTAAATCAAATGATAGTCAAACACATTCAAAAAAAAGCTAATTAAATCAAACGAAAGTCAAACACATTCAAACAAAGCTATTTGAACTAAATGAAAGTAAAATGCAATCTACAAAGCTAATTGAATCAAATGAAAGCTAAACACATTCGAACAAACCTAATAGAATCGAATGAAAGTCAAACACATTCAAACAGAGCTAATTGAATCAAATGAAAGTCAAATACATTCAAAAAGAGCTTTTTGAATCAAATGAAGGTCAAATGCAATCTACAAAGCTAATTGAATCAAATGAAAGTCAAACACATTCAAACAAAACTAAATGAATCAAATAAAAGTCAAAAACATTAAAAAAAACCTAATTAAATCAAATGAAAGTCAAACACATTCTAACAAAGCTATTTGTGTCAAATGAAAGTCAAATGCATTCTACAAAGCTAATTGAATAAAATGGAAGTAAAAAACATTCGAACAAAGCCAATTGAATCCAATGAAAGTCAAACACATTCAAACAAAGCTTTTTGAATAAAATGAAAGTCAAATGCATTCAACAAAGCTAATTGAATCAAATGAAAGTCAAAACATCTAAAAAATCTAATTAAATCAAATGAAAGTCAAACACATTTAAAAAAAGCTAATTAAATCAAATGAAAGTCAAACACATTCAAACAAAGCTATTTGAACTAGATGAAAGTCAAACACATTTAAAAAGAGCTTTTTAAATCAAATGAAAGTCAAATGCATTCAACAAAAGCTAATTTAATCAAATGAAAGTCAAAAACATCTAAAAAAAACCTAATTAAATCAAATGAAAGTCAAACACATTCAAATAAAGCTATTTGTATCAAATGAAAGTCAAATGCATTCTACAAAGCTAATTGAATCAAATGAAAGTCAAAAACATTCGAACAAAGGCAATTGAATCAAATGAAAGTCAAACACATTCAAACAAAGCTTTTTGAATCAATTAAAGTCAAAATGCATTCAACAAAGCAAATTGAATCAAATGAAAGTAAAAAACATCTAAAAAAATCTAATTAAATCAAATGAAAGTCAAACACGTTCAAACAAAGCTAATTAAATCAAATGAAAGTCAAACACATTCGAAACAAAGCTATTTGAATTAAATGAAAGTCAAATGCATTCTACAAAGCTAATTGAATCAAATGAAAGTCAAACACATTCAAACTAACCTAATAGAAATCTAATGAAAGTCAAACACATTCAAACATATCTAATTGAAACAAATGGAAGTCCAAACCCATTCAAAAAAAACTTTTTGAATCAAATGAAAGTCAAATGCATTTAACAAAGCTAATTGAATCAAATGAAAGTCAAACACATTCAAATAGAGCTAATTGAATCAAATGAAAGTCAAACACATTCAAATAGAGCTTTTTGAATCAAATGAAGGTCAAATGCAATCTACAAAGCTAATTGAATCAAATGAAAGTCAAACACATTAAAACAAAGCTAATTAAATCAAATGTAAGTCAAACTCATTCAAACAGAGCTTTTTGAATCAAATAAAACTCAAATGCATTCAACAAAGCTAATTGAATCAAACAAAAGTCAAAAACATCTAAAAAAATCTAATTAAATCAAATGAATGTCAAACACATTCAGACAAACCTATTTGAATCAAATAAAAGTCAAATGTATTCTACAAATCTAATAAAATCAAGTGAATGTAAAAACATATAAAAAATTCAAATTAAATCAATAAAAGGTCAAACACATTCAAACAAAACTATTTGAATCAAATGAAAGTCAAAAGCATTCTATAAAGCTAATTGAATCAAATGAAAGTCAAACACATTCAAACAAAGCTAATTGAATCAAAACAAAGTAAAACACTTTCAAACAAACCTAATTGAATAAAATGAAAGTCAAAGACATTCAAACAGAGCTAATTGAATTAAATGAAAGTCAAAACACATTCAAAAAGTGCTTTTTGAATCAAATGAAGGTCAAATGCAATCTACAAAATCTACAAAGCTAATTGAATCAAATGAAAGTCAAACACATTCAAAACAAAACTAATTGAATCAAATGAAAGTCAAAAACATTAAAAAAAACCTAATTAAATCAAATGAAAGGCAAACACATTCTAACAAAGCTTTTTGAATCAAATGAAAGTCAAATGCATTCTACAAAGTTAATTGAATATAATGAAAGTCAAAAACATTCGAACAAAGCCAATTGAATCAAATGAAAGTCAAACACATTCAAACAAAGCTTTTTAAATCAAATGAAAGTCAAATTCATTCAACAAAGCTAATTGAATCAGATGAAAGTCAAACACATTCAAACAACGCTAATTAAATCAAATGAAAGTCAAACACATTCAAAAAAAGCTAATTAAATCAAATGAAAGTCAAACACATTCAAACAAAGCTATTTGAACTAAATGAAAGTCAAACACATTCAAAAAGAGCTTTTTAAAATCAAATGAAAGTCAAATGCATTCAACAAAGCTAATTTAATCGAATGAAAGTCAAAAACATCTAAAAAAACCTAATTAAATCAAATGAAAGTCAAACACATTCAAACAAAGCTATTTGTATCAAATGAAAGTCAAATGCATTCTACAAAGCTAATTGAATCAAATGAAAGTCAAAAACATTCGAACAAAGGCAATTGAATCAAATGAAAGTCAAACACATTCAAACAAAGCTTTTTGAATCAATTAAAGTCAAATGCATTCAACAAAGCAAATTGAATCAAATGAAAGTCAAAAACATCTAAAAAATCTAATTAAATCAAATGAAAGTCAAACACATTCAAACAAAGCTAATTAAATCAAATGAAAGTCAAACACATTCGAACAAAGCTATTTGAATTAAATGAAAGTCAAATGCATTCTACAAAGCTAATTGAATCAAATGAAAGTCAAACACATTCAAACTAACCTAATAGAATCTAATGAAAGTCAAACACATTCAAACAGATCTAATTGAAACAAATGGAAGTCAAACCCATTCAAAAAGAACTTTTTGAATCAAATGAAAGTCAAATGCATTTAACAAAAGCTAATTGAATCAAATGAAAGTCAAACACATTCAAATAGAGCTAATTGAATCAAATGAAAGTCAAACACATTCAAATAGAGCTTTTTGAATCAAATGAAGGTCAAATGCAATCTACAAAGCTAATTGAATCAAATGAAAGTCAAACACATTAAAACAAAGCTAATTGAATCAAATGTAAGTCAAACACATTCAAACAGAGCTTTTTGAATCAAATAAAACTCAAATGCATTCAACAAAGCTAATTGAATCAAACAAAAGTTCAAAAACATTCTAAAAAAATCTAATTAAATCAAATGAAAGTCAAACACATTCAGACAAACCTATTTGAATCAAATAAAAGTCAAATATATTCTACAAATCTAATTGAATCAAATGAAAGTAAAAACATCTAAAAAATTCAAATTAAATCAATAAAAGGTCAAACACATTCAAACAAAACTATATGAATCAAATTAAAGTCAAAAGCATTATATAAAGCTAATTGAATCAAATGAAAGTCAAACACATTCAAACAAAGCTAATTGAATCAAATCAAAGTAAAACACATTCAAACTAACCAAAATTGAATTAAATGAAAGTCAAACACATTCAAACAGAGCTAATTGAATCAAATGAATGTCAAACACATTCAAAAAGAGCTTTTTTAAATCAAATGAAGTTCAAATGCAATATACAAAATCTACAAAGCTAATTGAATCAAATAAAAGTCAAACACATTCAAACAAAACTAATTGAATCAAATGAAAGTCAAAAACATTAAAAAAACCTAATTAAATCAAATGAAAGTCAAACACATTCTAACAAAGCTTTTTGAATCAAATGAAAGTCAAATGCATTCTACAAAGCTAATTGAATCAAATGAAAGTCTAAAACATTCGAACAAAGCCAATTGAATCAAATGAAAGTCAAACACATTCAAACAAAGTTTTTTGAATCAAATGAAAGTCAAATTCATTCAACAAAGCTAATTGAATTAGATGAAAGTCAAACATATTCAAACAACGCTAATTAAATCAAAAGAAAGTCAAACACATTCAAACAAACCTAATTAAACCAAATGAAAGTCAAACACATTCAAACAGAGCTAATTGAATAAAATGAAAGTCAAACACATTCAAAAAGAGCTTTTTGAATCAAATGAAGGTCAAATGCAAAGAAAGCTAATTGAATCAAATGAAAGTCAAACACATTCAAACAAAGCTAATTGAATCAAATGTAAGACAAACACATTCAAACAGAGCTTTTTGAATCAAATGAAAGTCAAATGCATTCAACAAAGCTAACTAAATCAAATTAAAGTCAAAAACATCTAAAAAAACCTAATTAAATCAAATGAAAGTCAAACACATTCAAACAAAGCTAACTAAATCAAATGAAAGTCAAAAACATCTAAAAAAAACCTAATTAAATCAAATGAAAGTCAAACACATTCAAACAAAGCTATTTGTGTCAAATGAAAGTCAAATGCATTCTACAAACCTAATTGAATCAAATGAAAGTCAAACACATTAAAACAAATCTAATTGAATCAAATGTAAGTCAAACACATTCAAACAGAGCTTTTTGAATCAAATAAAACTCAAATGCATTCAACAAAGCTAATTGAATCAAACAAAAGTCAAAAACATCTAAAAAAAATCTAATTAAATCAAATGAAAGTCAAACACATTCAGACAAACCTATTTGAATCAAATAAAAGTCAAATATATTCTACAAATCTAATTGAATCAAATGAAAGTAAAAACATCTAAAAAATTCAAATTAAATCAATAAAAGGTCAAACACATTCAAACAAAACTATATGAATCAAATGAAAGTCAAAAGCATTATATAAAGCTAATTGAATCAAATGAAAGTCAAACACATTCAAAACAAAGCTAATTGAATCAAATCAAAGTAAAACACATTCAAACTAACCAAATTGAATTAAATGAAAGTCAAACACATTCAAACAGAGCTAATTGAATCAAATGAATGTCAAACACATTCAAAAAGAGCTTTTTAAATCAAATGAAGTTCAAATGCAATATACAAAATCTACAAAGCTAATTGAATCAAATAAAAGTCAAACACATTCAAACAAAAACTAATTGAATCAAATGAAAGTCAAAAACATTAAAAAAAACCTAATTAAATCAAATGAAAGTCAAACACATTCTAACAAAGCTTTTTGAATCAAATGAAAGTCAAATGCATTCTACAAAGCTAATTGAATCAAATGAAAGTCTAAAAACATTCGAACAAAGCCAATTGAATCAAATGAAAGTCAAACACATTCAAACAAAGTTTTTTGAATCAAATGAAAGTCAAATTCATTCAACAAAGCTAATTGAAGTAGATGAAAGTCAAACATATTCAAACAACGCTAATTAAATCAAAAGAAAGTCAAACACATTCAAACAAACCTAATTAAACCAAATGAAAGTCAAAACACATTCAAACAGAGCTAATTGAATAAAATGAAAGTCAAACACATTCAAAAAGAGCTTTTTGAATCAAATGAAGGTCAAATGCAAAGAAAGCTAATTGAATCAAATGAAAGTCAAACACATTCAAACAAAGCTAATTGAATCAAATGTAAGACAAACACATTCAAACAGAGCTTTTGAATCAAATGAAAGTCAAATGCATTCAACAAAGCTAACTAAATCAAATTAAAGTCAAAAACATCTAAAAAAAACCTAATTAAATCAAATGAAAGTCAAACACATTCAAAACAAAGCTAACTAAATCAAATGAAAGTCAAAAACATCTAAAAAAAACCTAATTAAATCAAATGAAAGTCAAACACATTCAAACAAAGCTATTTGTGTCCAAATGAAAGTCAAATGCATTCTACAAATCTAATTGAATCAAATGAATGTAAAAACATCTAAAAAATTCAAATTAAATCAATAAAAGGTTAAACACATTCAAACAAAACTATATGAATCAAATGAAAGTCAAAAGCATTCTATAAAGCTAATTGAATCAAATGAAAGTCAAACACATTCAAACAAAGCTAATTGAATCAAATCAAAGTAAAACACATTCAAACTAACCAAATTGAATCAAATGAAAGTCAAACACATTCAAACAGAGCTAATTGAATCAAATGAAAGTCAAACACATTCAAAAAGAGCTTTTTAAATCAAATCAAGTTCAAATGCAATCTACAAAGCTAATTGAATCAAATGAAAGTCAAACACATTCAAACAAAACTAATTGAATCAAATGAAAGTCAAAAACATTAAAAAATACCTAATTAAATCAAATGAAAGTCAAACACATTCTAACAAAGCTATTTGTGTCAAATGAAAGTCAAATGCATTCTACAAAGCTAATTGAATCAAATGGAAGTAAAAAACATTCGAACAAAGCCAATTGAATCCAATTAAAGTCAAACACATTCAAACAAAGCTTTTTGAATCAAATGAAAGTCAAATGCATTCAACAAAGCTAATTGAATCAAATGAAAGTCAAACACATTCGAACAAAGCTAATTGAATTAAATGAAAGTCAAATGCATTCTACAAAGCTAATTGAATCAAATGAAAGTCAAACACATTCAAACTAACCTAATAGAATCTAATGAAAGTCAAAACACATTCAAACAGATCTAATTGAAACAAATGGAAGTCAAACCCATTCAAAAAGAACTTTTTGAATCAAATGAAAGTCAAATGCATTTAACAAAGCTAATTGAATCAAATGAAAGTCAAACACATTCAAATAGAGCTAATTGAATCAAATGAAAGTCAAACACATTCAAATAGAGCTTTTTGAATCAAATGAAGGTCAAATGCAATCTACAAAGCTAATTGAATCAAATGAAAGTCAAACACATTAAAACAAAGCTAATTGAATCAAATGTAAGTCAAACTCATTCAAACAGAGCTTTTTGAATCAAATAAAACTCAAATGCATTCAACATAGCTAATTGAATCAAACAAAAGTCAAAAACATCTAAAAAAATCTAATTAAATCAAATGAAAGTCAAACACATTCAGACAAACCTATTTGAATCAAATAAAAGTCAAATGTATTCTACAAATCTAATTGAATCAAATGAATGTAAAAACATCTAAAAAATTCAAATTAAATCAATAAAAGGTCAAACACATTCAAACAAAACTATTTGAATCAAATGAAAGTCAAAAGCATTCTATAAAGCTAATTGAATCAAATGAAAGTCAAACACATTCAAACAAAGCTAATTGAATCAAAACAAAGTAAAACACTTTCCAACAAACCTTAATTGAATAAAATGAAAGTCAAAGACATTCAAACAGAGCTAATTGAATTAAATGAAAGTCAAAACACATTCAAAAAAGTGCTTTTTGAATCAAATCAAGTTCAAATGCACTCTACAAAGCTAATTGAATCAAATGAAAGTCAAACACATTCAAACAAAACTAATTGAATCAAATGAAAGTCAAAAACATTAAAAAAAACCTAATTAAATCAAATGAAAGTCAAACACATTCAAACAAAGCTATTTGTGTCAAATGAAAGTAAAATGCATTCTACAAAGCTAATTGAATCAAATGGAAGTAAAAAACATTCGAACAAAGCCAATTGAATCCAATGAAAGTCAAACACATTCAAACAAAGCTTTTTGAATCAAATGAAAGTCAAATGCATTCAACAAAGCTAATTGAATCAAATGAAAGTCAAACACATCTAAAAAATCTAATTAAATCAAATGAAAGTAAAACACATTAAAAAAAAAGCTAATTAAATCAAATGAAAGTCAAACACATTCAAACAAAGCTATTTGAACTAAATGAAAGTCAAACACATTCAAAAAGAGCTTTTTAAATCAAATGAAAGTCAAATGCATTCAACAAAGCTAATTTAATCAAATGAAAGTCAAAAACATCTAAAAAAACCTAATTAAATCAAATGAAAGTCAAACACATTCAAACAAAGCTATTTGTATCAAATGAAAGTCAAATGCATTCTACAAAGCTAATTGAATCAAATGAAAGTCAAAAACATTCGAACAAAGGCAATTGAATCAAATGAAAGTCAAAACACATTCAAACAAAGCTTTTTGAATCAATTAAAGTCAAATGCATTCAACAAAGCAAATTGAATCAAATGAAAGTCAAAAACATCTTAAAAAATCTAATTAAATCAAATGAAAGTCAAACACATTCAAACAAAGCTAATTAAATCAAATGAAAGTCAAACACATTCGAACAAAGCTATTTGAATTAAATGAAAGTCAAATGCATTCTACAAAGCTAATTGAATCAAATGAAAGTCAAACACATTCAAACTAACCTAATAGAATCTAATGAAAGTCAAACACATTCAAACAGATCTAATTGAAACAAATGGAAGTCAAACCCATTCAAAAAGAACTTTTTGAATCAAATGAAAGTCAAATGCATTTAACAAAGCTAATTGAATCAAATGAAAGTCAAACACATTCAAATAGAGCTAATTGAATCAAATGAAAGTCAAACACATTCAAATAGAGCTTTTTGAATCAAATGAAGGTCAAATGCAATCTACAAAGCTAATTGAATCAAATGAAAGTCAAACACATTAAAACAAAGCTAATTGAATCAAATGTAAGTCAAACTCATTCAAACAGAGCTTTTTGAATCAAATAAAACTCAAATGCATTCAACAAAGCTAATTGAATCAAACAAAAGTCAAAAACATCTAAAAAAAATCTAATTAAATCAATTGAAAGTCAAACACATTCAGACAAACCTATTTGAATCAAATAAAAGTCAAATGTATTTTACAAATCTAATTGAATCAAATGAATGTAAAAACATCTAAAAAATTCAAATTAAATCAATATAAGGTCAAACACATTCAAACAAAACTATTTGAATCAAATGAAAGTCAAAAGCATTCTATAAAGCTAATTGAATCAAATGAAAGTCAAACACATTCAAACAAAGCTAATTGAATCAAAACAAAGTAAAACACTTTCCAACAAACCTAATTGAATAAAATGAAAGTCAAAGACATTCAAACAGAGCTAATTGAATTAAATGAAAGTCAAAACACATTCAAAAAGTGCTTTTTGAATCAAATCAAGTTCAAATGCAATCTACAAAGCTAATTGAATCAAATGAAAGTCAAACACATTCAAACAAAACTAATTGAATCAAATGAAAGTCAAAAACATTAAAAAAAACCTAATTAAATCAAATGAAAGTCAAACACATTCAAACAAAGCTATTTGTGTCAAATGAAATTCAAATGCATTCTACAAAGCTAATTGAATCAAATGGAAGTAAAAAACATTCGAACAAAGCCAATTGAATCCAATGAAAGTCAAACACATTCAAACAAAGCTTTTTGAATCAAATGAAAGTCAAATGCATTCAACAAAGCTAATTGAATCAAATGAAAGTCAAACACATCTAAAAAATCTAATTAAATCAAATGAAAGTAAAACACATTAAAAAAATCTAATTAAATCAAATGAAAGTCAAACACATTCAAACAAAGCTAATTAAATCAAATGAAAGTCAAACACATTCGAACAAAGCTATTTGAATTAAATGAAAGTCAAATGCATTCTACAAAGCTAATTGAATCAAATGAAAGTCAAACACATTCAAACTAACCTAATAGAATCTGATGAAAGTCAAACACATTCAAACAGATCTAATTGAAACAAATGGAAGTCAAACCCATTCAAAAAGAACTTTTTGAATCAAATGAAAGTCAAATTCATTTAACAAAGCTAATTGAATCAAATGAAAGTCAAACACATTCAAATAGAGTTAATTGAATCAAATGAAAGTCAAACACATTCAAATAGAGCTTTTTGAATCAAATGAAGGTCAAATGCAATCTACAAAGCTAATTGAATCAAATGAAAAGTCAAACACATTAAAACAAAGCTAATTGAATCAAATGTAAGTCAAACTCATTCAAACAGAGCTTTTTGAATCAAATAAAACTCAAATGCATTCAACAAAGCTAATTGAATCAAACAAAAGTCAAAAACATCTAAAAAAATCTAATTAAATCAAATGAAAGTCAAACACATTCAGACAAACCTATTTGAATCAAATAAAAGTCAAATGTATTCTACAAATCTAATTGAATCAAATGAATGTAAAAACATCTAAAAAATTCAAATTAAATCAATAAAAGGTTAAACACATTCAAACAAAACTATATGAATCAAATGAAAGTCAAAAGCATTCTATAAAGCTAATTGAATCAAATGAAAGTCAAACACATTCAAACAAAGCTAATTGAATCAAATCAAAGTAAAACACATTCAAACTAACCAAATTGAATCAAATGAAAGTCAAACACATTCAAACAGAGCTAATTGAATTAAATGAAAGTCAAACACATTCAAAAAGAGCTTTTTAAATCAAATCAAGTTCAAATGCAATCTACAAAGCTAATTGAATCAAATGAAAGTCAAACACATTCAAACAAAACTAATTGAATCAAATGAAAGTCAAAAACATTAAAAAAAACCTAATTAAATCAAATGAAAGTCAAACACATTCAAACAAAGCTATTTGTGTCAAATGAAAGTCAAATGCATTCTACAAAGCTAATTGAATCAAATGGAAGTAAAAAACATTCGAACAAAGCCAATTGAATCCAATGAAAGTCAAACACATTCAAACAAAGCTTTTTGAATCAAATGAAAGTCAAATGCATTCAACAAAGCTAATTGAATCAAATGAAAGTCAAACACATCTAAAAAATCTAATTAAATCAAATGAAAGTCAAACACATTCAAAAAAAGCTAATTAAATCAAATGAAAGTCAAACACATTCAAACAAAGCTATTTGAACTAAATGAAAGTCAAACACATTCAAAAAGAGCTTTTTAAATCAAATGAAAGTCAAATGCATTCAACAAAGCTAATTTAATAAAATGAAAGTCAAAAAACATCTAAAAAAACCTAATTAAATCAAATGAAAGTCAAACACATTCAAACAAAGCTATTTGTATCAAATGAAATTCAAATGCATTCTACAAAGCTAATTGAATCAAATGAAAGTCAAAAAACATTCGAACAAAGGCAATTGAATCAAATGAAAATCAAACACATTCAAACAAAGCTTTTTGAATCAATTTAAAGTTAAATGCATTCAACAAAGCAAATTGAATCAAATGAAGGTCAAAAACATCTAAAAAAAATCTAATTAAATCAAATGAAAGTCAAACACATTCAAACAAAGCTAATTAAATCAAATGAAAGTCAAACACATTCGAACAAAGCTATTTGAATGAAATGAAAGTCAAATGCATTCTACAAAGCTAATTGAATCAAATGAAAGTCAAACACATTCAAACTAACCTAATAGAATCTAATGAAAGTCAAACACATTCAAACAGATCTAATTGAAACAAATGGAAGTCAAACCCATTCAAAAAGAACTTTTTGAATCAAATGAAAGTCAAATGCATTTAACAAAGCTAATTGAATCAAATGAAAGTCAAACACATTCAAATAGAGCTAATTGAATCAAATGAAAGTCAAACACATTCAAATAGAGCTTTTTGAATCAAATGAAGGTCAAATGCAATCTACAAAGCTAATTGAATCAAATGAAAGTCAAACACATTAAAACAAAGCTAATTGAATCAAATGTAAGTCAAACTCATTCAAACAGAACTTTTTGAATCAAATAAAACTCAAATGCATTCAACAAAGCTAATTGAATCAAACAAAAGTCAAAAACATCTAAAAAAATCTAATTAAATCAAATGAAAGTCAAACACATTCAGACAACCTATTTGAATCAAATAAAAGTCAAATGTATTCTACAAATCTAATTGAATCAAATGAATGTAAAAAACATCTAAAAAATTCAAATTAAATCAATAAAAGGTCAAACACATTCAAACAAAACTATTTGAATCAAATGAAAGTCAAAAGCATTCTATAAAGCTAATTGAATCAAATGAAAGTCAAACACATTCAAACAAAGCTAATTGAACCAAAACAAAGTAAAACACATTCAAACTAACCAAATTGAATCAAATGAAAGTCAAACACATTCAAACAGAGCTAATTAAATCAAATGAAAGTCAAACACATTCAAAAAGAGCTTTTTAAATCAAATCAAGTTCAAATGCAATCTACAAAGCTAATTGAATCAAATGAAAGTCAAACACATTCAAACAAAACTAATTGAATCAAATGAAAGTCAAAAACATTAAAAAAAAACCTAATTAAATCAAATGAAAGTCAAACACATTCTAACAAAGCTATTTGTGTCAAATGAAAGTCAAATGAATTCTATAAAGCTAATTGAATCAAATGGAAGTAAAAAACATTCGAACAAAGCCAATTGAATCCAATGAAAGTCAAACACATTCAAACAAAGCTTTTTGAATCAAATGAAAGTCAAATGCATTCAACAAAGCTAATTGAATCAAATGAAAGTCAAACAAATCTAAAAAATCTAATTAAATCAAATGAAAGTCAAACACATTCAAACAAAGCTAATTAAATCAAATGAAAGTCAAACACATTCGAACAAAGCTATTTGAATTAAATGAAAGTCAAATGCATTCTACAAAGCTAATTGAATCAAATGAAAGTCAAACACATTCAAACTAACCTAATAGAATCTGATGAAAGTCAAACACATTCAAACAGATCTAATTGAAACAAATGGAAGTCAAACCCATTCAAAAAGAACTTTTTGAATCAAATGAAAGTCAAATTCATTTAACAAAGCTAATTGAATCAAATGAAAGTCAAACACATTCAAATAGAGTTAATTGAATCAAATGAAAGTCAAACACATTCAAATAGAGCTTTTTGAATCAAATGAAGGTCAAATGCAATCTACAAAGCTAATTGAATCAAATGAAAGTCAAACACATTCAAACAAAGCTAATTGAATCAAATGTAAGTCAAACACATTCAAACAGAGCTTTTTGAATCAAATGAAAGTCAAATGCATTCAACAAAGCTAATTGAATCAAACAAAAGTCAAAAAAATCTAAAAAAATCTAATTAAATCAAATGAAAGTCAAACACATTCAGACAAACCTATTTGAATCAAATAAAAGTCAAATGTATTCTATAAATCTAATTGAATCAAATGAATGTAGAAACATCTAAAATATTCAAATTAAATCAATAAAAGGTTAAACACATTCAAACAAAACTATATGAATCAAATGAAAGTCAAAAGCATTCTATAAAGCTAATTGAATCAAATGAAAGTCAAACACATTCAAACAAAGCTAATTGAATCAAATCAAAGTAAAACACATTCAAACTAACCAAATTGAATCAAATGAAAGTTAAACACATTCAAACAGAGCTAATTGAATCAAATGAAAGTCAAACACATTCAAAAAGAGCTTTTTAAATCAAATCAAGTTCAAATGCAATCTACAAAGCTAATTGAATCAAATGAAAGTCAAACACATTCAAACAAAACTAATTGAATCAAATGAAAGTCAAAAACATTAAAAAAAACCTAATTAAATCAAATGAAAGTCAAACACATTCTAACAAAGCTATTTGTGTCAAATGAAAGTTAAAAACATCTAAAAAAACCTAATTAAATCAAATGAAAGTCAAACACATTCAAACAAAGCTATTTGTATCAAATGAAATTCAAATGCATTCTACAAAGCTAATTGAATCAAATGGAAGTAAAAAACATTCGAACAAAGCCAATTGAATCAAATGAAAGTCAAACACATTCAAACAAAGCTTTTTGAATCAAATGAAAGTCAAATGCATTCAACAAAGCTAATTGAATCAAATGAAAGTCAAACACATCTAAAAAATCTAATTAAATCAAATGAAAGTCAAACACATTCAAACAAAGCTAATTAAATCAAATGAAAGTTAAACACATTCGAACAAAGCTATTTGAATTAAATGAAAGTCAAATGCATTCTACAAAGCTAATTGAATCAAATGAAAGTCAAACACATTCAAACTAACCTAATAGAATCTGATGAAAGTCAAACACATTCAAACAGATCTAATTGAAACAAATGGAAGTCAAACCCATTCAAAAAGAACTTTTTGAATCAAATGAAAGTCAAATTCATTTAACAAAGCTAATTGAATCAAATGAAAGTCAAACACATTCAAATAGAGTTGATTTGAATCAAATGAAAGTCAAACACATTCAAATAGAGCTTTTTGAATCAAATGAAGGTCAAATGCAATCTACAAAGCTAATTGAATCAAATGAAAGTCAAACACATTCAAACAAAGCTAATTGAATCAAATGTAAGTCAAACACATTTAAACAGAGCTTTTTGAATCAAATAAAACTCAAATGCATTCAACAAAGCTAATTGAATCAAACAAAAGTCAAAAACATCTAAAAAAATCTAATTAAATCAAATGAAAGTCAAACACATTCAGACAAACCTATTTGAATCAAATAAAAGTCAAATGTATTCTACAAATCTAATTGAATCAAATGAATGTAAAAACATCTAAAAAATTCAAATTAAATCAATAAAAGGTCAAACACATTCAAACAAAACTATTTGAATCAAATGAAAGTCAAAAGCATTCTATAAAGCTAATTGAATCAAATGAAAGTCAAACACATTCAAACAAAGCTAATTGAATCAAAACAAAGTAAAACACATTCAAACTAACCAAATTGAATCAAATGAAAGTCAAACACATTCAAACAGAGCTAATTGAATCAAATGAAAGTCAAAACACATTCAAAAAGAGCTTTTTAAATCAAATCAAGTTCAAATGCAATCTACAAAGCTAATTGAATCAAATGAAAGTCAAACACATTCAAACAAAACTAATTGAATCAAATGAAAGTCAAAAACATTAAAAAAAAACCTAATTAAATCAAATGAAAGTCAAACACATTCTAACAAAGCTATTTGTGTCAAATGAAAGTCAAATGAATTCTATAAAGCTAATTGAATCAAATGGAAGTAAAAAACACATTCGAACAAAGCCAATTGAATCCAATGAAAGTCAAAACACATTCAAACAAAGCTTTTTTGAATAAAATGAAAGTCAAATGCATTCAACAAAGCTAATTGAATCAAATGAAAGTCAAAACACATCTAAAAAAATCTAATTAAATCAAATGAAAGTCAAACACATTCAAACAAAGCTAATTAAATCAAATGAAAGTCAAAACACATTCGAACAAAGCTATTTGAATTAAATGAAAGTCAAATGCATTCTACAAAGCTAATTGAATCAAATGAAAGTCAAACACATTCAAACTAACCTAATAGAATCTGATGAAAGTCAAACACATTCAAACAGATCTAATTGAAACAAATGGAAGTCAAACCCATTCAAAAGAACTTTTTGAATCAAATGAAAGTCAAATTCATTTAACAAAGCTAATTGAATCAAATGAAAGTCAAACACATTCAAATAGAGTAATTGAATCAAATGAAAGTCAAACACATTCAAATAGAGCTTTTTGAATCAAATGAAGGTCAAATGCAATCTACAAAGCTAATTGAATCAAATGAAAGTCAAACACATTCAAACAAAGCTAATTGAATCAAATGTAAGTCAAACACATTCAAACAGAGCTTTTTGAATCAAATGAAAGTCAAATGCATTCAACAAAGCTAATTGAATCAAACAAAAGTCAAAAACATCTAAAAAAAATCTAATTAAATCAAATGAAAGTCAAACACATTCAGACAAACCTATTTGAATCAAATAAAAGTCAAATGTATTCTAAATCTAATTGAATCAAATGAATGTAAAAACATCTAAAAATTCAAATTAAATCAATAAAAGGTAAACACATTCAAACAAAACTATATGAATCAAATGAAAGTCAAAAGCATTCTATAAAGCTAATTGAATCAAATGAAAGTCAAACACATTCAAACAAAGCTAATTGAATCAAATCAAAGTAAAACACATTCAAACTAACCAAATTGAATCAAATGAAAGTTAAACACATTCAAACAGAGCTAATTGAATCAAATGAAAGTCAAACACATTCAAAAAGAGCTTTTTAAATCAAATCAAGTTCAAATGCAATCTACAAAGCTAATTGAATCAAATGAAAGTCAAACACATTCAAACAAAACTAATTGAATCAAATGAAAGTCAAAAACATTAAAAAAAACCTAATTAAATCAAATGAAAGTCAAACACATTCTAACAAAGCTATCAAATGAAAGATGAAAGTCAAACACATTCAAACAAAGCTATTTGTATCAAATGAAATCAAATGCATTCTCAAATGGAAGTAAAAAACATTCGAACAAAGCCAATTGAATTCACAAAGTCAAATGCATTCAACAAAGCTAATTGAATCAAATGAAAGTCAAACACATCTAAAAAATCTAATTAAATCAAATGAAAGTCAAACACATTCAAACAAAGCTAATTAAATCAAATGAAAGTCAAACACATTCGAACAAAGCTATTTGAATTAAATGAAAGTCAAATGCATTCTACAAAGCTAATTGAATCAAATGAAAGTCAAACACATTCAAACTAACCTAATAGAATCTGATGAAAGTCAAACACATTCAAACAGATCTAATTGAAACAAATGGAAGTCAAACCCATTCAAAAAGAACTTTTTGAATCAAATGAAAGTCAAATTCATTTAACAAAGCTAATTGAATCAAATGAAAGTCAAACACATTCAAATAGAGTTAATTGAATCAAATGAAAGTCAAACACATTCAAATAAGCTTTTGAATCAAATGAAGGTCAAATGCAATCTACAAAGCTAATTGAATCAAATGAAAGTCAAACACATTCAAACAAAGCTAATTGAATCAAATGTAAGTCAAACACATTCAAACAGAGCTTTTTGAATCAAATAAAACTCAAATGCATTCAACAAAGCTAATTGAATCAAACAAAAGTCAAAAACATCTAAAAAAATCTAATTAAATCAAATGAAAGTCAAACACATTCAGACAAACCTATTTGAATCAAATAAAAGTCAAATGTATTCTACAAATCTAATTGAATCAAATGAATGTAAAAACATCTAAAAAATTCAAATTAAATCAATAAAAGGTCAAACACATTCAAACAAAACTATTTGAATCAAATGAAAGTCAAAAGCATTCTATAAAGCTAATTGAATCAAATGAAAGTCAAACACATTCAAACAAAGCTAATTGAATCAAAACAAAGTAAAACACATTCAAACTAACCAAATTGAATCAAATGAAAGTCAAAACACATTCAAACAGAGCTAATTGAATCAAATGAAAGTCAAACACATTCAAAAAGAGCTTTTTAAATCAAATCAAGTTCAAATGCAATCTACAAAGCTAATTGAATCAAATGAAAGTCAAAACATTCAACAAAAACTAATTGAATCAAATGAAAGTCAAAAACATTAAAAAAACCTAATTAAATCAAATGAAAGTCAAACACATTCTAACAAAGCTATTTGTGTCAAATGAAAGTCAAATGAATTCAAAGCTAATTGAATCAAATGGAAGTAAAAAACATTCGAACAAAGCCAATTGAATCCAATGAAAGTCAAACACATTCAAACAAAGCTTTTTGAATCAAATGAAAGTCAAATGCATTCAACAAAGCTAATTGAATCAAATGAAAGTCAAACACATCTAAAAAATCTAATTAAATCAAATGAAAGTCAAACACATTCAAACAAAGCTAATTAAATCAAATGAAAGTCAAACACATTCGAACAAAGCTATTTGAATTAAATGAAAGTCAAATGCATTCTACAAAGCTAATTGAATCAAATGAAAGTCAAACACATTCAAACTAACCTAATAGAATCTGATGAAAGTCAAACACATTCAAACAGATCTAATTGAAACAAATGGAAGTCAAACCCATTCAAAAAAGAACTTTTTGAATCAAATGAAAGTCAAATTCATTTAACAAAGCTAATTGAATCAAATGAAAGTCAAACACATTCAAATAGAGCTAATTGAATCAAATGAAAGTCAAACACATTCAAATAGA